>NW_024608895.1:82500-85000 GCF_018296145.1 Oncorhynchus tshawytscha
AGAAATTAAGGTAATTGATTCCATCCAAATTTGTCCATTTCGGTTTATTGGATTCGTATAGTATTCAATAAATATGGTCAACAGTAGTGCACTAAATAGGGCAGAGGGTGCCATGCTGTTTAGGACGTATGGGAGAGACAGGACCCGAGGGCAAGACAGCCCACTGGGAGGCTCTGAAGAGAAACATCTCTCATAGAGGAGGAACTGGTCTCTCTCTCTCTCTGTCTCTCTCTCTGTCCCTCTCTCTCTCTCTCTCTGTCTCTCTGTCTCTCTCTCTCTCTCTCTCTCTGTCCTCTCTCTCTCTCTGACTCTCTCTCTCTCCTCTCTCTCTCTCTCTCTGTCTCTCTGTCTCTCTCTCTCTCTCTCTCTCTCTGTCTCTCTCTCTGTCTCTCTCTCTCTCTCTCTCTCTCTCTCTCTCTCTCTCTCTCTCTCTCTGTCTCTCTCTGTCTCTCTCTCTCTCTCTCTCTCTCTCTCTCTCTCTCTCTCTCTCTCTCTCTCTCTCTCTCTCTGTCTCTCTCTGTCTCTCTCTCTGTCTCTCTCTCTGTCTCTCTCTCTCTCTCTCTCTCTCTCTCTCTCTGTCTCTCTCTCTCTCTATATATATATCTCTCTCTTTCTCTCTGTCTCTCTCTCTCTCTCTCTCTCTCTCTCTCTCTCTCTCTCTCTCTCTGTCTCTCTCTCTCTCTCTCTCTCTCTCTCTCCCCCTCTCTCTCTCTCTGTCCTCTCTCTCTCTCTCTCTCTCTCTCTGATCAGGGACATCTCTCTCTCTCTCTCTCTCTCTCTCTCTCTCAGTCTCTCTCTCTCTCTCTCTCCTCTGTCTCTCTCTCTCTCTCTCTCTCTCTCTCTGTCTCTCTCTCTCTCTCTCTCTCTCTCTCTCTCTCTCTCTCTCTCTCTCTCTCTCTCTCTCTCTCTCTCTCTCTCTCTCTCTCTCTCTCTCTCTCTCTCTCTCTCTCTCTCTCTCTCTCTCTCTCTCTCTCTCTCTCTCTCTCTCTGTCTCTCAATTCAATTCAAGGGGCTTTATTGGCATGGGAAACATGTGTAAACATTGCCAAAGCAAGTGAGGTAGATAATATGCAAAAGTGAAATAAACAATAAAAATTAACAGTAAACATTACACATACAGACGTTTCAAAACAATAAAGACATTACAAAATGGCATATTATACATATATATACAGTGTTGTAACAATGTACAAATGACTAAAGTACACAAGGGAAAATAAATAAGCATAAATATGGGTTGTATTTAAAATGGTGTTTGTTCTTCACTGGTTAGCAGATGTTTCGAGTGTGGAAACAGTGCTTCACGACAATCTTGCTACTGTGATGTCACAACAGTTCCAAAAAAAAACTGTCTTTCACAGTGTAAGGGGTAAAGATATGGGAGTTTGAATGAGTGATGGTACAGAGCAGCATACAAGATACAGTAGATGTATCTGTGGTTCAATATACATATGAGATAAGTATGTAAACCAAGTGGCCATGTTAAAGTGGCTAGTGATACATGTATTACATAAGGATGCAGTGTAGGATGATATAGAGTACAGTATCCATGCATATGAGATGAACAATGTAGGGTAAGTAACATTATATAAGGTAGCATTGTTTAAAGTGGCTAGTGATGTATTTACATAATTTCCCATCAATTCCCATGATTAAAGTGGCTGTGTCAGTGTCATTGACAGTGTGTTGGCAGGCCACTCAATGTTAGTGGTGGCTGTTTAACAGTCTGATGCCTTGAGATAGAAGCTGTGTTTCAGGGTCCCAGCTTTGATGCACCTGTAGGGGCCATGTGTAGGGGCCATCTGGATGACAGCGGGGTGAACAGGCAGGGCCATGTGTTGATGTCCTTGATGATCTTTCTGGCCTTCCTGTAGCATCGGGTGGTGTAGGTGTCCTGGAGGGCAGGTAGTTTGCCCCCATGTGATGCTCTCTGTGTGTATGGGTGCAGACCTCACTACCCTCTGGAGGCCATGTCTGAGGGCGGTGCAGTTGCCATACCAGGCGGTGATACAGCCCGCCAGGATGCTCTGACAGCATCTGTAGAGTTTGTAGTGCTTTTGTGAAACCGTCTTCTTCAGCCTCCTGGGTATTTGAAGAGGCTCACTCTCGCTCTAACTAAACATGCTGTCTATCATCATCTCTCTAACTAGTTTGTCTGTATGTTATCATTATCTCTCTAACTAAACACTATGTTATCCTTACTCTCTAACTAAACATATGTTATCATTATCCCTAACTAAACTATTTCCTAGTCATCACAATCTCTAACTAGTTTTGTTATCGTTCTCTAACTGAGGTTATTTTCTCTAACTAAACATAGGGTTATCATCCTCCCTGTAACTAAACATATGTTAGTCATTATCTCTCTAATCAAAATGGCCATATATCACTGTTGTAACAATGTCAAATGACTAAAGTCCTCAAACTTGATGGGTTGTATTTACAATGGTGTTTGTTCTTCACTGGTTGCCCTTTTCTTGTGGCAACAGGTCACACATCT
>NW_024608896.1:0-2500 GCF_018296145.1 Oncorhynchus tshawytscha
CATTACCACCATCTCTCTCCTCTACCTGGGGTCCATGGTAACACATTACCACCATCTCTCTACGCTGCCTGTCTGACAGTCCGTGTGTATTCTGTCCTGTCTGACAGTCAGTGTGTGTGTGTATTCTGTCCTGTCTGACAGTCAGTGTGTGTGTGTATTCTGTCCTGTCTGACAGTCAGTGTGTGTATTCTGTCCTGTCTGACAGTCAGTGAGTGTGTATTCTGTCCTGTCTGACAGTCAGTGAGTGTGTATTCTGTCCTGTCTGACAGTCAGTGTGTTTATTCTGTCTGTCCCCAGGTGGTGATGCAGCTAGTCAGACTACTGCCGGACGGCCACCAGATGAAGAGGGAGGTGGACATGGCTCTGGACTCAGTTAGCGAGACCATGACCCCCATGCATTACCACCTCAGAGAGATAATCATCTGTACCTACAGACAGGTAGGACCATACACCCCATAGACAGCCATACTAGACCATGACCCCCATGCATTACCACCTCAGAGAGATAATCATCTGTACCTACAGACAGGTAGGACCATACACCCCATAGACAGCCATACTAGACCATGACCCCCATGCATTACCACCTCAGAGAGATAATCATCTGTACCTACAGACAGGTAGGACCATACACCCCATAGACAGCCACACTAGACCATGACCCCCATGCATTACCACCTCAGAGAGATAATCATCTGTACCTACAGACAGGTAGAACCATACACCCCATAGACAGCCACACTAGACCATGACCCCCATGCATTACCACCTCAGAGAGATAATCATCTGTACCTACAGACAGGTAGGACCACCCCCATTACACACCATCAGACAGGTAGCACCCCCCACCCCATTACATACCTACAGACAGGTAGCACCCCCCCCCCATTACACACCATCAGACAGGTAGCACCCCCATTACATACCTACAGACAGGTAGCACCCCCATTACACACCATCAGACAGGTAGCACCCCCCCCCATTACATACCTATAGACAGGTAGGACCATACACCCCATAGACAGCCATACTAGACCATAAACCCCATAGACAACCATACTAGACCATACACCACCATATACCTCATAGACCGCCACCTGAGTGATTATCATCTGCACCTACAGACATGTCCAGTAGGGGGCGACACCTGCCTTTACATTACACTACCTATCAATAACACAAATAATGTCAACTCATTAAAACACTGTTTTGAAGGCTGTTTTGATCACACTGATATAAGGGAATGGTTGCATTGGTTGTCATGTGTCACAGGTACATTTCTAGTCTGAAAGGCATGACCCTGAACTGGTACAACCCAATGGGAGAGACAAGACTATTTAGCTACAGTTCTACTTCTGGCCCATAGATGGCAGTAATGCTCTTGTTTAAAAAAAAAAATTAGCTACAGTTCTACTTTTGGCCCATAGAGGGTGGTAAAATGCTCTTGTTTTTATTTAGCTACAGTTCTAGTCCTGGCCCATAGATGGCAGTAATGCTCTTGTCTTTATTTAGCTACAGTTCCACTCATGGCCCATAGATGGGAGTAATGCTCTTGTCTTTATTTAGCTACAGTTCCACTCATGGCCCATAGATGGCAGTAATGCTCTTGTTTTTAGGTGACTAGTCATGTCTTGGACCCAAGGTACTCAAAAGCATCTACAAGTACTATGTTTGTTTAGTAGTTGTTGTTTAATGTTAATTCTTTGACTTTAGGGTGCAGTACTGGTTAGAAATGAATAATATGTTGTTGCTCATGGTAATAAGTGGCGGCAGGGTAGCCTAGTGGTTAGAGCGTTGGACTTGTAACCGAAAGGTTGCTAGATCAAATCCCCGAGCTGATAATCTGTCGTTCTGCCACTGAACAAGACAGTTAACCCACTGTTCCTAGGTAGGTAGGCTGTCATTGAAAATAAGAATTTGTTCTTAACTGACTTGCTTTGTTAAATAAAGGTAAAATAAAAAATATGTATATACTGGTTTACATTGACTACTTGCTTTGAGCTCTTGATTGAGAGCATTGTGAGTAGGGTCCTATGTGTCTACTACTACAGCTGGTTGACTCCTGAGATGTGTGTGTGATGATAATTCAAATGTTATTGGTCACATATTTAGCAGATGTTATTGCGGGTTTAGTGAATTGCTTGTGTTAATAGCTCCAACAGTGCAGTAATATTTAACAATACACACACACACAGAGTTAAGAAATATATACATATTTTTTGACTAAAATACAGTAGAATACTGCCTCTATGTGACATAATTAAAATGACCAAAGTTCCATTATTAAAGTGGCCAGTGATTCCATGTCTATGTGGGGCAGCAGCCTCTAAGGCGTAGGGTTGAGTAACCAGTGATGACAGGTCTATGTACAGAGGGCAGCAGCCTCTAAGGTGTAGGGTTGAGTAACCAGTGATGACAGGTCTATGTACAGAGGGCAGCAGCCTCTAAGGTGTAGGGTTGAGTAACCAGTGATGACAGGTCTATGTACAGAGGACAGCAG
>NW_024608896.1:5000-88923 GCF_018296145.1 Oncorhynchus tshawytscha
TCTTTCTTTCTTTCTTTCTCTCTCTCTCTCTCTCTCAACACAGCAGCCGTCCAACCCTGCCACTGCTTCCCACCTTTAATAGATTCCACTCTGTGACATATTCTTCTGTAATGTTTAATTCATCGATAGTCTGCAGTGTTTGCAGCTCACTTACCCGTCATAGTAATCATCTCTACATACAGTAACCTCTCATTTATAAACGTGTGGTGTCTTTCTGGAAGGGTAACTGACCAGGTAACGTTTTCCACTTTGTGGGAAGGAATCCAAATGCTGTATATGAGTGTTGAATGAGGAGTCGGTCATCGTCCTTGTAGAATATCTGTCATGGCTGATGATTAGAATCTCTCCTGACGTGTAGTGGAGGCCTCCTGTCCGGCCTCCTATCCAGCCTCCAGCTCCTCTCGTCTCCTGACGTGTAGTGGAGGCCTCCTGTCAGTGGAGCCTCCTGTCCAGCCTCCAGCTCCTCTCATCTCCTGACGTGTAGTGGAGCCCTCCTGTCCAGCCTCCAGCTGGCCTCCTCCAGCCCCCAGCTCCTCTCGTCTCCTGACGTGTAGTGGAGCCCTCCTGTCCAGCCTCCAGCGCCTCTCGTCTCCTGACGTGTAGTGGAGCCCTCTAGTCCAGCCTCCTATCCAGCCTCCAGCTCCTCTCGTCTCCTGACGTGTAGTGGAGGCCTCCTGTCTGGCCTCCTGTCCAGCCCCCAGCTCCTCTCGTCTCCTGACGTGTAGTGGAGGCCTCCTGTTCGGCCTTCTGTCCAGCCTCCAGCTCCTCTCGTCTCCTGACGTGTAGTGGAGGCCTCCTGTCCGGCCTCCTATCCAGCCTCCAGCTCCTCTCGTCTCCTGACGTGTAGTGGAGGCCTCCTGTCCGGCCTCCTGTCCAGCCTCCAGCTCCTCTCATCTCCTGACGTGTAGTGGAGGCTTCCTGTTCGGCCTCCTGTCCAGCCTCCAGCTTCTCTTGTCTCCTGACATGTAGTGGAGCCCTCCTGTCCAGCCTCCAGCTCCTCTCGTCTCCTGACGTGTAGTGGAGCCCTCCTGTCCAGCCTCCTGTCCGGCCTCCAGCGCCTCTCGTCTCCTGACGTGTAGTGGAGCCCTCCTGTCCAGCCTCCTGTCCAGCCTCCAGCGCCTCTCGTCTCCTGACGTGTAGTGGAGCCCTCCTATCCAGCCTCCTGTCCGGCCTCCAGCGCCTCTCGTCTCCTGACGTGTAGTGGAGCCCTCCTGTCCAGCCTCCTGTCCAGCCTCCAGCTCCTCTCGTCTCCTGACGTGTAGTGGAGGCCTCCTGTCCGGCCTCCTGTCCAGCCTCCAGCTCCTCTTGTCTCCTGACGTGTAGTGGAGCCCTCCTGTCCAGCCTCCTGTCCAGCCTCCAGCTCCTCTCGTCTCCTGACGTGTAGTGGAGGCCTCCTGTCCGGCCTCCTGTCCAGCCTCCAGCTCCTCTCGTCTCCTGACGTGTAGTGGAGGCCTCCTGTTCGGCCTCCTGTCCAGCCTCCAGCTCCTCTCGTCTCCTGACATGTAGTGGAGCCCTCCTGTCCAGGCTCCAGCTCCTCTCGTCTCCTGACGTGTAGTGGAGCCCTTCTGTCCGGCCTCCTGTCTAGCCTCCAGCTCCTCTCGTCTACTGACGTGTAGTGGAGGCCTCCTGTCCAGCCTCCTGTCCGGCCTCCAGTGCCTCTCATCTCCTGACGTGTAGTGGAGCCTTCCTGTCCAACCTCCTGTCCAGCCTCCAGCTCCTCTTGTCTCCTGACGTGTAGTGGAGCCCTCCTGTCCAGCCTCCTGTCCAGCCTCCAGCGCCTCTCGTCTCCTGACGTGTAGTGGAGCCCTCCTATCCAGCCTCCTGTCCGGCCTCCAGCGCCTCTCGTCTCCTGACGTGTAGTGGAGCCCTCCTGTCCAGCCTCCTGTCCAGCCTCCAGCTCCTCTCGTCTCCTGACGTGTAGTGGAGCCCTCCTGTCCAGCCTCCAGCTCCTCTCATCTCCTGACGTGTAGTGGAGCCTCCTGTCCAGCCTCCAGCTCCTCCTGTCTCCTGACGTGTAGTGGAGCCCTCCTGTCCAGCCTCCAGCTCCTCTCGTCTCCTGTCGTGTAGTGGAGCCTTCCTGTCCAGCCTCCAGCGCCTCTCGTCTCCTGACGTGTAGTGGAGCCCTCCTGTCCGGCCTCCTGTCCAGCCTCCAGCTCCTCTCGTCTCCTGACGTGTAGTGGAGCCCTCCTGTCCAGCCTCCAGCTCCTCCGTCCCCCGTGTAGTGGAGCCCCCTGTCCAGCCTCCAGCTCCTCTCGTCTCCTGACGTGTAGGGAGTCCTCCTGTCCAGCCTCCAGCGCCTCTCGTCTCCTGACGTGTAGTGGAGGCCTCCTGTCCAGCCTCCTCCAGCCTCCAGCTCCCTCTCCAGTAGTGGAGTCCTCCTCCAGCCTCCAGCGCCTCTCGTCTCCTGACGTGTAGTGGAGCCCTCCTGTCCAGCCTCCAGCTCCCTCTCGTCTCCTGACGTGTAGTGGATCCTCCTGTCCAGCCTCCAGCTCCTCTCGTCTCCTGACGTGTAGTGGAGCCCTCCTGTCCAGCCTCCAGCTCCTCTCGTCTCCTGACGTGTAGTGGAGGCCTCCTGTTCGGCCTCCTGTCCAGCCTGTCTCCTGACATGTAGTGGAGCCCTCCTGTCCAGCTCCAGCTCCTCTCGTCTCCTGACGTGTAGTGGAGCCCTTCTGTCCGGCCTCCTGTCAGCCTCCAGCTCCTCTCGTCTACTGACGTGTAGTGGAGCCTCCTGTCCAGCCTCCAGCCTCCAGTGCCTCTCATCTCCTGACGTGTAGTGGAGCCTCCTGTCCAACCTCCTCCAGCCTCCAGCTCCTCTTGTCTCCTGACGTGTAGTGGAGCCCTCCTGTCCAGCCTCCTGTCCAGCCTCCAGCGCCTCTCGTCTCCTGACGTGTAGTGGAGCCCTCCTATCCAGCCTCCTGTCCAGCCTCCAGCGCCTCTCGTCTCCTGACGTGTAGTGGAGCCCTCCTGTCCAGCCTCCTGTCCAGCCTCCAGCTCCTCTCGTCTCCTGACGTGTAGTGGAGCCCTCCTGTCCAGCCTCCAGCTCATCTCCTGACGTGTAGTGGAGCCCTCCTGTCCAGCCTCCAGCTCCTCCTGTCTCCTGAGTGGAGCCCTCCTGTCCAGCCTCCAGCTCCTCTCGTCTCCTGTCGTGTAGTGGAGCCTTCCTGTCCAGCCTCCAGCGCCTCTCGTCTCCTGACGTGTAGTGGAGCCCTCCTGTCCGGCCTCCTGTCCAGCCTCCAGCTCCTCTCGTCTCCTGACGTGTAGTGGAGTCCTCCTGTCCAGCCTCCAGCGCCTCTCGTCTCCTGACGTGTAGTGGAGCCCTCCTGTCCGGCCTCCTGTCCAGCCTCCAGCTCCTCTCGTCTCCTGACGTGTAGTGGAGCCCTCCTGTCCAGCCTCCAGCTCCTCTCGTCTCCTGACGTGTAGTGGAGCCCTCCTGTCCAGCCTCCAGCTCCTCCTGTCTCCTGACGTGTAGTGGAGCCCTCCTGTCCAGCCTCCAGCTCCTCTCGTCTCCTGTCGTGTAGTGGAGCCCTCCTGTCCAGCCTCCAGCTCCTCTCGTCTCCTGACGTGTAGTGGATCCTTTCTAGTCCAGCCTCCAGCGCCTCTCGTCTCCTGACGTGTAGTGGAGGCCTCCTGTCCGGCCTCCTGTCCAGCCTCCAGCTCCTCTCGTCTCCTGACGTGTAGTGGAGTCCTCCTGTCCAGCCTCCAGCGCCTCTCGTCTCCTGACGTGTAGTGGATCCTGGATCCTTTCAGTCCAGCCTCCAGCGCCTCTCGTCTCCTGACGTGTAGTGGAGCCCTCCTCTCCAGCCAGCAGGTCTAGGTGATAAACAGAGCCAGATGTGGCTGCTGGAAGGAAGCAGGGCAATGTGAATCAGACACGAGTAACACACCCCCACCCCTCCCCACATAGCCTCTCTCCTCTCTCCTCTGTCCGTCTTGGGCTCTTGGCTACTGGTCATGGGGGTTGGTTTGAGGCTTGGGGGATCTCTCCTCCTCTGTTCTCCTGTCCTCTGTCCAGAGGTCTTAATGAAGGGCCTGTAAATCCCTGCCGTAGACCAGGCATGACTGAGGCGTTCACACGTTACAGACTCTGCCTGGGATGAGAGGCTCATAACATCCTCTGGCAGAAGGGGAAAGCAAACACAACCCAGCACCTTAGAGGCAGCAGTCCCTCTCTCTATAGGTCTCTCTCTCTGTAGGTCCCTCTCTCTGTAGGTCTCTCTCTCTGTAGGTCCCTCTCTCTGTAGGTTCCTCTCTCTGTAGGTCCCTCTCTCTGTAGGTCCCTCTCTCTGTAGGTCTCTCTCTCTGTAGGTCTCTCTCTCTGTAGGTCCCTCTCTCTGTAGGTCCCTCTCTCTGTAGGTCTCTCTCTCTGTAGGTCTCTCTCTCTGTAGGTCCCTCTCTCTGTAGGTCCCTCAATCTGTAGGTCCCTCTCTCTGTAGGTCCCTCTCTCTGTAGGTCCCTCAATCTGTAGGTCCCTCTCTCTGTAGGTCTCTCTCTCTGTAGGTCCCTCTCTCTGTAGGTCCCTCTCTCTGTAGGTCTCTCTCTCTGTAGGTCTCTCTCTCTGTAGGTCCCTCTCTCTGTAGGTCCCTCAATCTGTAGGTCCCTCTCTCTGTAGGTCCCTCTCTCTATAGGTCTCTCTCTCTGTAGGTCTCTCTCTCTATAGGTCTCTCTCTCTGTAGGTCTCTCTCTCTGTAGGTCCCTCTCTCTGTAGGTCCCTCAATCTGTAGGTTCCTCTCTCTGTAGGTCCCTCTCTCTGTAGGTCCCTCTCTCTGTAGGTCCCTCAATCTGTAGGTTCCTCTCTCTGTAGGTCCCTCTCTCTGTAGGTCCCTCTCTCTGTAGGTCCCTCTCTCTGTAGGACCCTCTCTCTGTAGGTTCCTCTCTCTGTAGGTCCCCCTCTCTGTAGGTCCCTCTCTCTGTAGGTCCCTCTCTCTGTAGGTTCCTCTCTCTGTAGGTCCCTCAATCTGTAGGTTCCTCTCTCTGTAGGTCCCTCTCTCTGTAGGTCCCTCTCTCTGTAGGTCCCTCAATCTGTAGGTCCCTCTCTCTGTAGGTCCCTCTCTCTGTAGGTCCCTCTCTCTGTAGGTCCCTCTCTCTGTAGGTCTCTCTCTCTGTAGGTCCCTCTCTCTGTAGGTCCTCTCTCTGTAGGTCTCTCTCTCTGTAGGTCTCTCTCTCTGTAGGTCCCTCTCTCTGTAGGTGCCTCAATCTGTAGGTCCCTCTCTCTGTAGGTCCCTCTCTCTGTAGGTCTCTCTGTAGGTCTCTCTCTGTAGGTCCCTCTCTCTGTAGGTCCCTCTCTCTGTAGGTCCCTCTCTCTGTAGGTCCCTCTCTCTGTAGGTCCCTCTCTCTGTAGGTTCCTCTCTCTGTAGGTCCCTCAATCTGTAGGTCCCTCTCTCTGTAGGTCCCTCTCTCTGTAGGTCCCTCTCTCTGTAGGTTCCTCTCTCTGTAGGTCCCTCAATCTGTAGGTCCCTCTCTCTGTAGGTCCCTCTCTCTGTAGGTCCCTCTCTCTGTAGGTTCCTCTCTCTGTAGGTCCCTCAATCTGTAGGTCCCTCTCTCTGTAGGTCCCTCTCTCTGTAGGTCCCTCTCTCTGTAGGTCCCTCTCTCTGTAGGTCTCTCTCTGTAGGTCCCTCTCTCTGTAGGTCCCTCAATCTGTAGGTCCCTCTCTCTGTAGGTCCCTCTCTCTGTAGGTCCCCTCTCTGTAGGTCCCTCTCTCTGTAGGTCCCTCTCTGTAGGTCCCTCTCTCTGTAGGTCCCTCTCTCTGTAGGTCCCTCAATCTGTAGGTCCCCTCTCTGTAGGTCCCTCTCTCTGTAGGTCCCCTCTCTGTAGGTCCCCCTCTCTGTAGGTCCCTCTCTCTGTAGGTCCCTCTCTCTGTAGGTCCCCTCTCTGTAGGTCCCTCTGTCCCTCTCTCTGTAGGTCCCTCTCTCTGTAGGTCCCTCTCTCTGTAGGTCCCTCTCTCTGTAGGTCTCTCTCTGTAGGTCTCTCTCTGTAGGTCCTCTCTCTGTAGGTCCCTCTAGGTCCCTCTCTCTGTAGGTCCCTCTCTCTGTAGGTCCCTCTCTCTGTAGGTCCCTCTCTCTGTAGGTCCCTCTCTCTGTAGGTCTCTCTCTCTGTAGGTCCCTCTCTCTGTAGGTCCCTCTCTCTGTAGGTCCCTCTCTCTGTAGGTCCCTCTCTCTGTAGGTCCTCTCTTTGTAGGTCCCTCTCTCTGTAGGTCCCCCTCTCTGTAGGTCCCCCTCTCTGTAGGTTCTCTCTTTGTAGGTCCCTCTCTCTGTAGGTCCCCCTCTCTGTAGGTCCCTCTCTCTGTAGGTCCCTCTCTCTATAGGTCCCTCTCTCTGTAGGTCCCTCTCTCTGTAGGTCTCTCTCTCTGTAGGTCTCTCTCTGTAGGTCCCTCTCTCTGTAGGTCCCTCTCTCTGTAGGTCTCTCTCTGTAGGTCCCTCTCTCTGTAGGTCCCTCTCTCTGTAGGTTCCTCTCTTTGTAGGTCCCTCTCTCTGTAGGTCCCCCTCTCTGTAGGTCCCTCTCTCTGTAGGTCCCTCTCTCTGTAGGTCCCTCTCTCTGTAGGTCCCTCTCTCTGTAGGTCCCTCTCTCTGTAGGTCTCTCTCTGTAGGTCCCTCTCTCTGTAGGTCCCTCTCTCTGTAGGTCTCTCTCTCCCTCTCCTTCTCTCTCTCCTCTTTCTCTCTCTCTGTAGGTCTCTTACTCTCCCTCTCCTCTCTTTCTCTCTCTCCTATCTCTCAGTGAGCTGGAGGTTTCTTGTTTTCCATTATGAATGTGTGTGTTTGGTACAGACAGTAGATTCTTCATGTTTCAGTATGTAGTGTACTGTAGTCTGTTTGATCAGACAGGGTAGGTTCTTCATGTTTCAGTATGTAGTGTACTGTAGTCTGTTTTATCAGACAGAAATACTATTTCCTTTGTACTTTTTAGATCTGAGAATCATGATTCCTCTTAAGTTCAATTCTGAAACACAAGAATGTACCTGTTGTCTCAAGCTACCATTTTCACCGCCCACAAACTTTAACTATTTGAACTTCTCCTCCCTCTCTTCATCTGTCTTTCTCCTCCCAGCTGCACAGCCCTCTTTCTCCCCAGCTTCCTTTCTGTCCATCTCCCTCTTTCTCTCCATCTCCCTCTTTCTCTCCATCTCCCTCTTTCTCTCCATCTCCCTCTTTCTCTCCATCTCCCTCTTTCTTTCTCTCCATCTCCCTCTTTCTTTCTCTCCATCTCCCTCTTTCTCTCCATCTCCCTCTTTCTCTCCATCTCCCTCTTTCTTTCTCTCCATCTCCCTCTTTCTTTCTCTCCATCTCCCTCTTTCTTTCTCTCCATCTCCCTCTTTCTCTCCATCTCCCTCTTTCTCTCCATCTCCCTCTTTCTTTCTCTCCATCTCCCTCTTTCTTTCTCTCCATCTCCCTCTTTCTTTCTCTCCACCTCCCTCTTTCTTTCTCTCCATCTCCCTCTTTCTTTCTCTCCATCTCCCTCTTTCTGTCCATCTCCATCTCCCTCTTTCTGTCCCTCCATCTCCCTCTTTCTTTCTCTCCATCTCCCTCTTTCTTTCTCTCCATCTCCCTCTTTCTTTCTCTCCATCTCCCTCTTTCTCTCCATCTCCATCTCCTCTTTCTTTCTCTCCATCTCCCTCTTTCTGTCCATCTCCATCTCCCTCTTTCTTTCTCTCCATCTCCCTCTTTCTGTCCATCTCCATCTCCCTCTTTCTGTCCATCTCCATCTCCCTCTTTCTTTCTCTCCATCTCCCTCTTTCTTTCTCTCCATCTCCCTCTTTCTTTCTCTCCATCTCCCTCTTACTTTCTCTCCATCTCCCTCTTTCTTTCTCTCCATCTCCGTCTTTCCCTCCATCTCCCTCTTTCTGTCCATCTCCCTCTTTCTGTCCATCTCCCTCTTTCTGTCCATCTCCCTCTTTCTTTCTCTCCATCTCCCTCTTTCTTTCTCTCCATCTCCTGCTTTCTTTCTCTCCATCTCCCTCTTTCTTTCTCTCCATCTCCTGCTTTCTTTCTCTCCATCTCCTGCTTTCTTTCTCTCCATCTCCTTCTTTCTCTCCATCTCCTGCTTTCTTTCTCTCCATCTCCCGCTTTCTTTCTCTCCATCTCCCGCTTTCTCTCCATCTCCCTCTTTCTCTCCAGCTCCCTCTTTCTTTCTCTCCAGCTCCCTCTTTCTTTCTCTCCAGCTCCTCTTTCTTTCTCTCCAGCTCCCTCTTTCTCTCCATATCCTGCTTTCTTTCTCTCCATCTCCTGCTTTCTTTCTCTCCATCTCCTGCTTTCTTTCTCTCCATCTCCTGGTTTCTTTCTCTCCAGCTCCTGCTTTCTTTCTCTCCATCTCCTGGTTTCTTTCTCTCCAGCTCCCTCTTTCTCTCCAGCTCCCTCTTTCTGTCCAGCTCCCTCTTTCTCTCCATCTCCCTCTTTCTCTCCATCTCCTGCTTTCTTTCTCTCCATCTCCCTCTTTCTCTCCTCTTCTTTCTCTCCATCTCCCTTTCTTTCTCTCCAGCTCCCTCTTTCTCTCCAGCTCCCTCTTTCTCTCCAGCTCCCTCTTTCTCTCCATCTCCTGCTTTCTTTCTCTCCATCTCCTGCTTTCTTTCTCTCCATCTCCCTCTTTCTCTCCAGCTCCCTCTTTCTCTCCAGCTCCCTCTTTCTTTCTGTCCATCTCCCTCTTTCTCTCTCTCCGCCCTCTTTCTCTCCAGCTCCCTCTTTCTTTCTGTCCCTCTCCCCTCTTTCTCTCCATCTCCCTCTTTCTTTCTCTCCATCTCCCTCTTTCTCTCCAGCTCCCTCTTTCTTTCTCTCCATCTCCCTCTTTCTCTCCAGCTCCCTCTTTCTTTCTCTCCATCTCCCTCTTTCTTTCTCTCCATCTCCCTCTTTCTTTCTCTCCATCTCCCTCTTTCTTTCTCTCCATCTCCCTCTTTCTTTCTCTCCATCTCCCTCTTTCTCTCCAGCTCCCTCTTTCTTTCTCTCCATCTCCTGCTTTCTTTCTCTCCATCTCCTGCTTTCTTTCTCTCCATCTCCTTCTTTCTTTCTCTCCATCTCCCGCTTTCTTTCTCTCCATCTCCCTCTTTCTTTCTCTCCAGCTCCCTCTTTCTCTCCAGCTCCCTCTTTCTCTCCAGCTCCCTCTTTCTCTCCAGCTCCCTCTTTCTTTCTCTCCAGCTCCTCTTTCTTTCTCTCCAGCTCCCTCTTTCTTTCTCTCCAGCTCCCTCTTTCTTTCTCTCCAGCTCCCTCTTTCTTTCTCTCCAGCTCCCTCTTTCTTTCTCTCCAGCTCCCTCTTTCTTTCTCTCCAGCTCCCTCTTTCTCTCCATCTCCTGCTTTCTTTCTCTCCATCTCCTGCTTTCTTTCTCTCCATCTCCTGCTTTCTTTCTCTCCATCTCCTGGTTTCTTTCTCTCCAGCTCCTGCTTTCTTTCTCTCCAGCTCCCTCTTTCTCTCCAGCTCCCTCTTTCTCTCCAGCTCCCTCTTTCTGTCCAGCTCCCACTTTCTCTCCATCTCCCTCTTTCTCTCCATCTCCTGCTTTCTTTCTCTCCATCTCCTGCTTTCTTTCTCTCCATCTCCCGCTTTCTCTCCAGCTCCCTCTTTCTCTCCAGCTCCCTCTTTCTCTCCAGCTCCCTCTTTCTCTCCATCTCCTGCTTTCTTTCTCTCCATCTCCTGCTTTCTTTCTCTCCATCTCCCTCTTTCTCTCCATCTCCCTCTTTCTCTCCAGCTCCCTCTTTCTTTCTGTCCATCTCCCTCTTTCTCTCCATCTCCCTCTTTCTCTCCAGCTCCCTCTTTCTTTCTGTCCCTCTCCCTCTTTCTCTCCATCTCCCTCTTTCTCTCCATCTCCCTCTTTCTTTCTCTCCATCTCCCTCTTTCTCTCCAGCTCCCTCTTTCTTTCTCTCCATCTCCCTCTTTCTTTCTCTCCATCTCCCTCTTTCTTTCTCTCCATCTCCCTCTTTCTTTCTCTCCATCTCCCTCTTTCTTTCTCTCCATCTCCCTCTTTCTCTCCAGCTCCCTCTTTCTCTCCAGCTCCCTCTTTCTCTCCAGCTCCTGCTTTCTTTCTCTCCAGCTCCTGCTTTCTTTCTCTCCATCTCCTGCTTTCTTTCTCTCCATCTCCTGCTTTCTTTCTCTCCATCTCCTGCTTTCTTTCTCTCCATCTCCTGCTTTCTTTCTCTCCATCTCCCTCTTTCTTTCTCTCCAGCTCCCTCTTTCTCTCCATCTCCCTCTTTCTCTCCATCTCCTTCTTTCTTTCTCTCCATCTCCTGCTTTCTTTCTCTCCATCTCCTGCTTTCTTTCTCTCCATCTCCTGCTTTCTTTCTCTCCATCTCCCGCTTTCTTTCTCTCCATCTCCCGCTTTCTTTCTCTCCATCTCCCTCTTTCTTTCTCTCCATCTCCCTCTTTCTTTCTCTCCATCTCCCTCTTTCTTTCTCTCCAGCTCCCTCTTTCTCTCCAGCTCCCTCTTTCTTTCTCTCCAGCTCCCTCTTTCTTTCTCTCCAGCTCCCTCTTTCTTTCTCTCCAGCTCCCTCTTTCTTTCTCTCCAGCTCCCTCTTTCTTTCTCTCCAGCTCCCTCTTTCTTTCTCTCCAGCTCCCTCTTTCTGTCCAGCTCCCTCTTTCTCTCCAGCTCCCTCTTTCTCTCCAGCTCCCTCTTTCTCTCCATCTCCTGCTTTCGTTCTCTCCATCTCCTGCTTTCTTTCTCTCCATCTCCTGCTTTCTTTCTCTCCATCTCCTGCTTTCTTTCTCTCCATCTCCCGCTTTCTTTCTCTCCATCTCCCGCTTTCTTTCTCTCCAGCTCCTCTTTCTCTCCAGCTCCCTCTTTCTCTCCAGCTCCCCTCTTTCTCTCCAGCTCCTGCTTTCTTTCTCTCCATCTCCTGCTTTCTTTCTCTCCATCTCCTGCTTTCTTTCTCTCCATCTCCTGCTTTCTTTCTCTCCATCTCCTGCTTTCTTTCTCTCCAGCTCCCTCTTTCTCTCCATCTCCTGCTTTCTTTCTCTCCATCTCCTGCTTTCTTTCTCTCCATCTCCTGCTTTCTTTCTCTCCATCTCCTGCTTTCTTTCTCTCCATCTCCTGCTTTCTTTCTCTCCATCTCCCGCTTTCTTTCTCTCCATCTCCGCTTTCTTTCTCTCCATCTCCCGCTTTCTCTCCAGCTCCCTCTTTCTTTCTCTCCAGCTCCCTCTTTCTTTCTCTCCAGCTCCCTCTTTCTTTCTCTCCAGCTCCTCTTTCTTTCTCTCCAGCTCCCTCTTTCTTTCTCTCCAGCTCCCTCTTTCCCTCTTTCTCTCCATCTCCTCTTTTTCTCCATCTCCTGCTTTCTTTCTCTCCATCTCCTGCTTTCTTTCTCTCCATCTCCTGCTTTCTTTCTCACCACCTCCCTCTTTCTTTCTCTCCAGCTCCCTCTTTCTCTCCAGCTCCCTCTTTCTCTCCAGCTCCCTCTTTCTCTCCATGTCCCTCTTTCTCTCCATGTCCCTCTTTCTCTCCATCTCCTGCTTTCTTTCTCTCCATCTCCCTCTTTCTCTCCATGTCCCTCTTTCTCTCCATCTCCTGCTTTCTTTCTCTCCATCTCCCTCTTTCTCTCCAGCTCCCTCTTTCTCTCCAGCTCCCTCTTTCTGTCCAGCTCCCTCTTTCTCTCCATCTCCCTCTTTCTCTCCATCCTGCTTTCTTTCTCTCCATCTCCTGCTTTCTTTCTCTCCATCTCCTGCTTTCTTTCTCTCCATCTCCTGCTTTCTTTCTCTCCATCTCCTGCTTTCTCTCCAGCTCCCTCTTTCTCTCCAGCTCCCTCTTTCTCTCCAGCTCCCTTTTTCTCTCCATCTCCTGCTTTCTTTCTCTCCATCTCCCTCTTTCTCTCCATCTCCCTCTTTCTCTCCAGCTCCCTCTTTCTTTCTGTCCATCTCCCTCTTTCTCTCCATCTCCCTCTTTCTTTCTCTCCATCTCCCTCTTTCTCTCCAGCTCCCTCTTTCTTTCTGTCCATCTCCCTCTTTCTCTCCAGCTCCTTCTTTCTTTCTCTCCATCTCCCTCTTTCGTTCTCTCCATCTCCCTCTTTCTTTCTCTCCATCTCCCTCTTTCTTTCTCTCCATCTCCCTCTTTCTTTCTCTCCAGCTCCCTCTTTCTCTCCAGCTCCCTCTTTCTCTCCAGCTCCCTCTTTCCTCCAGCTCCTGCTTTCTTTCTCTCCATCTCCTGCTTTCTTTCTCTCCATCTCCTGCTTTCTTTCTCTCCATCTCCCGCTTTCTTTCTCTCTATCTCCTGCTTTCTTTCTCTCCATCTCCTGCTTTCTTTCTCTCCATCTCCTGCTTTCTTTCTCTCCAGCTCCCTCTTTCTCTCCAGCTCCCTCTTTCTCTCCATCTCCCTCTTTCTCTCCATCTCCTGCTTTCTTTCTCTCCATCTCCTGCTTTCTTTCTCTCCATCTCCCGCTTTCTTTCTCTCCATCTCCCGCTTTCTTTCTCTCCATCTCCCGCTTTCTTTCTCTCCATCTCCCGCTTTCTTTCTCTCCAGCTCCCGCTTTCTCTCCAGCTCCCTCTTGCTTTCTCTCCAGCTCCCTCTTTCTTTCTCTCCAGCTCCCTCTTTCTCTCCAGCTCCCTCTTTCTTTCTCTCCAGCTCCCTCTTTCTTTCTCTCCAGCTCCCTCTTTCTTTCTCTCCAGCTCCCTCTTTCTTTCTCTCCAGCTCCCTCTTTCTTTCTCTCCAGCTCCCTCTTTCTCTCCAGCTCCCTCTTTCTCTCCAGCTCCCTCTTTCTCTCCAGCTCCCTCTTTCTCTCCATCTCCTGCTTTCTTTCTCTCCAGCCTCCTCTTTCTCTCCATCTCCTGCTTTCTTTCTCTCCAGCTCCCTCTTTCTCTCCCCGCCTTCCTTTCTATTCCTTCCTGCTCTCTCCCACCCCCTCACTTACTATCTTGACCGTGTGTGTGTGTGTGTGTGTGTGTGTGTGTGTGTGTTTGTGTGTGTCTAAAGAAAGGCCCTCATGGTTTGGACGGCGCAATGGAAAAATATTTTGAGAATCGGGAGAATGTTGTGAGCAGGTTTTTTGAGGTTAGGTAATGGACGTCATCAGGAAGAGGAGGGAGGGAGGGATTGGGCTAGAGCCACTAAGTTGGACCAAGTTAAAGAGACCATCACAAAACTAACGGATGGACAGAGAGAGGGAAAGAGGGGGAGAGAGACAGAGCAGGACAGGGGGAGTGAGGGACAGGGAGTGAGCGAGGGACAGAGAGAGAGGGAGTGTGGGACAGGGACACGATGAGAGGGAAGGAGCGAGAGGGAGGGATTCTGTGTTGATTCATTCTCCACTACACATTAGTAGTCTAAACATTACTCCCTGAACCTGTGTTGATTCATCCCCCACTACACCAGTAGTCTAAACATTACTCCCTGAACCTGTGTTGATTCATCCTCCACTAAACATTACTCCCTGAACCTGTGTTGATTCATCCTCCACTAAACATTACTCCCTGAACCTGTGTTGATTCATCCCCCACTACACATTACTCCCTGAACCTGTGTTGATTCATCCTCCACTAAACATTACTCCCTGAACCTGTGTTGATTCATCCCCACTACACATTACTCCCTGAACCTGTGTTGATTCATCCCCCACTACACCAGTAGTCTAAACATTACTCCCTGAACCTGTGTTGATTCATCCTCCACTAAACATTACTCCCTGAACCTGTGTTGATTCATCCCCCACTACACATTACTCCCTGAACCTGTGCTGATTCATCCCCCACTACACCAGTAGTCTAAACATTACTCCCTGAACCTGTGTTGATTCATCCCCCACTACACCAGTAGTCTAAACATTACTCCCTGAACCTGTGTTGATTCATCCCCCACTACACCAGTAGTCTAAACATTACTCCCTGAACCTGTGTTGATTCATCCCCCACTACACCAGTAGTCTAAACATTACTCCCTGAACCTGTGTTGATTCATCCTATTCCCTTGTGATCATCAGGGCACATATTAGTGTACTACATAGAGAGTAGGTTGCAATTTGAGACACATTTTAAGCGTTATCATACTAACTTCCTGTAATTGGAAGGACCACTAGGATTTGCAGTAGCTGCCCTATTAGGTTGCCTCCTTGACATAAGTGGGCTAATCACAATTGGTGGAGCCTCTGGTGGCCAAGGAAAACATTGGCTGTAAAGCTATGTACCTATATGTACCTATACCCTCCTGGATGACTGCTGTAGGTAAAGCTATGTACCTACAGTGGCTTGCGAAAGTGTTCACCCCCCTTTCTATTTTTCCTATTTTATTGCCTACAAAACCTGGAATTAAAATGGATTTTGGGGGATGTGTACCATTTGATGTACACAACATGCCTACCACTTTGAAGATGCAAAATAAGAAATAGTACAAGAAAACAGACCAGCATAACTATTCACCCCCCCAAAGTCAATAGCCACCTTTTGCAGCAATTACAGCTGTCTCTTGGGGTATGTCTCTATAAGCTTGGCACATCTAGCCACTGGGATTTTTGCCCATTTTTCGAGGCAAACTGCTCCAATTCCTTCAAGTTGGAAGAGTTCCGCTGGTGTACAGCAATCTTTAAGTCATACCACAGATTCTCAATTGGATTGAGGTCTTGGCTTTGACTAGGCCATTCCAAGACATAAAAAATGTTTCCCCTTAAATCACTAGAGTGTTGCTTTAGCAGTATGCTTTGGGTCATTGACCTTCTGGAAGGCGAACCTCCGTCCCAGTCTCAAATCTCTGTAAGACTGAAACAGGTTTCCCTCAAGAATTTCCCTGTATTTAACACCATCCATCATTCCTTCAATTCTAACCAGTTTCCCAGTCCCTGCCCATGGAAAAACATCCCCACAGCATGATGCTGCCACCACCATGCTTCACTGTGGGGATGGTGTTCTCGGGGTGATGGGAGGTGTTGGGTTTGCGCCAGACATAGCGTTTTCTTCTATGGCCAAAAAGCTCAATTTTAGTCTCATCTGACAACAGTACCTTCTTCTAAATGTTTGGAGAGTCTCCCACTGGCCTTTTGGCGAACACCAAACGTGTTTGCTTATTTTTTTCTTTAAGCAATGGCTTTTTCCTGGCCACTCTTCTGTAAAGCCCAGCTCTGTGGAGTGTACGGCTTAAAGTGGTCCTATGGACAGATACTCCTATTGCCTATTGATTGCCATACCTCCCTTAACCTACCTCATTTGTACAACACTGTACATAGATTTTTTTTCTATTGTATTATTGACTGTATGTTTGTTTATTCCATGTGTGACTCTATGTTGTTGTTTG
This sequence comes from Oncorhynchus tshawytscha, assembly GCF_018296145.1. Classification (NCBI taxonomy): domain Eukaryota; kingdom Metazoa; phylum Chordata; class Actinopteri; order Salmoniformes; family Salmonidae; genus Oncorhynchus; species Oncorhynchus tshawytscha. The sequence goes on from NW_024608896.1 coordinate 20,176, forward strand.
TGTCGCACTGCTTTGCTTTATCTTAGCCAGGGCACAGTTGTAAATGAGAACAAGTTCTCAACTGGCCCACCTGGATAAATAAAGGTGAAATAAATAAACATTTAGGGGCTTGAATACATATGCACCCACCACTTTTCAGCGTTTTTATTTGTTATAATGTTTTGGAACATATAATTTTTTACATTTCACTTCACCAATTTGGACTATTATGCACATGTCCATTACATGAAATCCAAATAAAAGGCCATTTAAATGACAGGTTGTAATGCAACACAATAGAAACACTGACAAGGGGGATGAAGTCTTTTGCAAGGTGCTGTATACCCTCCTGGATGCCTGCTAGAGACGCAGGTTCTTATACAGCCGGCGTGTTTCCCAAATAGCACACTATTCCCTTTATAAGTAGTGAACTGTGTAGGGTGCCATTTGGGACACAGGCCCTGAGGTGCTGCTCAGCTTTTACCACCGAGCCATGAAAGGGCCTCCAGTTCTTAGACTACTCAGTCAGAGCAGAGGAGGGATGGGGGGGGGATGGGAGAGAGAGAGAGAGAGTTGAGAGAAGTGTTGTTTTTATTCCTTATTCTCAGACTTTAACGTGCCAATGCCAACGGTAATATTTCTAGTAGCCAGTCTAGTCCACGGAAAGCCTTTATTTGGACTAGATCGCCTGGTCCTCTGAGGTGCAGGAGTGTGAGACAGGTGCAGGAGTGTGAGACAGGTGCAGGAGTGTGAGACAGGTGCAGGGATGTGAGACAGGTGCAGGAGTGTGAGACAGGTGCAGGAGTGTGAGACAGGTGCAGGAGTGTGCAGGAGTGTGAGACAGGTGCAGGAGTGTGAGACAGGTGCAGGGATGTGAGACAGGTGCAGGAGTGTGAGACAGGTGCAGGAGGTGAGACAGGTGCAGGATGTGAGACAGGTGCAGGGATGTGAGCAGGGCAGTGTGAGACAGGTGCAGGAGTGTGAGACAGGTGCAGGAGTGTGAGACAGGTGCAGGAGTGTGAGACAGGTGCAGGGATGTGAGACAGGTGCAGGAGTGTGAGACAGGTGCAGGAGTGTGAGACAGGTGCAGGAGTGTGAGACAGGTGCAGGAGCAACCGGGTGAGCTTTGGGACGCTGTACTGTACTGCCCTCCATTTAGTAACGTCTCTCAGCTGGTTGCATCCCAAATGGTTCCCTATTCCCTATATAGTGCACTACTTTAGACCAGAGTCATATTCCCTATATAGTGCACTACTTTAGACCAGAGTCATATTCCCTATATAGTGCACTACTACATAGAGGACAGTGGGGTTTGATACTCAGATCATATTGAACCTGTCTACTGGATAGAGGACCGTGGGGTTTGATACTCAGATCATATTGAACCTGTCTACTGGATAGAGGACCGTGGGGTTTGATACTCAGATCATATTGAACCTGTCTACTGGGTAGAGGACAGATCATATTGAAGTGGGGTTTGATACTCAGATCATATTGAACCTGTCTACTGGGTAGAGGACTGTGGGGTTTGATACTCAGATCATATTGAACCTGTCTACTGGGTAGAGGACCGTGGGGTTTGATACTCAGATCATATTGAACCTGTCTACTGGGTAGAGGACAGTGGGGTTTGATACTCAGATCATATTGAACCTGTCTACTGGGTAGAGGACCGTGGGGTTTGATACTCAGATCATATTGAACCTGTCTACTGGGTAGAGGACCGTGGGGTTTGATACTCAGATCATATTGAACCTGTCTACTGGGTAGAGGACAGTGGGGTTTGATACTCAGATCATATTGAACCTGTCTGATTGTCTGCTCTTCTCTCTACATGAGGGCTTCTCTCTACATGAGGGCTAATTGTCTGTTCTTCTCTCTACATGAGGGCTAATTGTCTGTTCTTCTCTCTACATGAGGGCTAATTGCCTGCTACATGAGGGCTAATTGTCTGTTCTTCTCTCTACATGAGGGCTAATTGTCTGTTCTTCTCTCTACATGAGGGCTAATTGTCTGTTCTTCTCTCTACATGAGGGCTAATTGTCTGTTCTTCTCTCTACATGAGGGCTAATTGCCTGCCCTTCTCTCTACATGAGGGCTAATTGTCTGTTCTTCTCTCTGCATGAGGGCTAATTGCCTGCCCTTCCATGATGATCACTTTGGAAATCAATATGAGCATGATTCCTGGTCTGTCTGTCTGTCTTTCCCATTTGACCTGCCTGACTGAACGACCTCTGCTGCTGCTACCCCAAACCCCGCCCTGCCCTCACCTCCCTTCCCCTCCCCTCCCCTGCTCCCACCCCAACCCACGCTTGGCCCTCCTCCGCCCTCCCCTCACCTCCCCACCCCGTCTTCTCCTCTGCCCTCCCCTTCCCCTGCCAACTCCCCCTCTCCATTGGCCCTCCTCTACCCCTTCCCCTCCCCTGCTCCCACCCTAACCCCCTCTTGCCCTCCCCTGCTCCCATCCCAACCTCTTGCCCTCCCCTGCTCCCACCCCAACCCCCTCTTGCTCTCCCCTCCCCTGCTCCCATCCCAACCCCCTCTTGCTCTCCCCTCCCCTCCCCTGCTCCCATCCCAACCCCCTCTTCCCCTCCCCTCCCCTCCCCCTCCCATCCCAACCCCCTTGCTCTCCCCTCCCCTGCTCCCACCCCAACCCCCCTTGCTTCCCCTCCCCTCCCACCCCAACCCCCTCCCCCCCTCCCATCCCACCCCAACCCCCTCTTGCCCTCCCCCTCCCACCCCAACCCCCCTTGCTCTCCCCTCCCCTGCTCCCACCCAACCCCTCTTGCTCTCCCCTCCCCTGCTCCCACCCCAACCCCCTCTTGCTCTCCCTCCCCTGCTCCCACCCCAACCCCCTCTTGCTCTCCCCTCCCCTGCTCCCACCCCAACCCCTCTTGCCCTCCCCTGTGGCCCCAGGAGGAAATCATTTGGGAATGTACCAACTAGCTGTCCTCGGCACTACACGGAGTGACACACGCACGCAAGCAAGCACATACGCTTGACCTCTCATTGCCTCTGTCTGTGTGTCTGGAGAGAGAGAGCAGGAATAACCTCAGTGTTAGGAGCATTCTGCCTCCCACTAGCTGTGGTGGTTATGGGATCTGAGGGGTCCTGCACTGTTCCGGGTCTATGTGGGTTTACTTATGGGATCTGAGGGGTCCTGCACTGTTCCGGGTCTATGTGGGTTTACTTATGGGATCTGAGGGGTCCTGCATTTTCCGGGTCTATGTGGGTTTACTTATGGGATCTGAGGGGTCCTGCACTGTTCCGGGTCTATGTGGGTTTACTTATGGGATCTGAGGGGTCCTGCACTGTTCCGGGTCTATGTGGGTTTACTTCTGGGATCTGAGGGGTCCTGCACTGTTCCGGGTCTATGTGGGTTTACTTATGGGATCTGAGGGGTCCTGCACTGTTCCGGGTCTATGTGGGTTTACTTCTGGGATCTGAGGGGTCCTGCACTGCTCCGGGTCTATGTGGGTTTACTTCTCCCAATAAAGTCAAATCAGCAACAACATCCCGTCCTTTCTTCTTCACTTACGCCATGACCAATGTGGAACAAAAACCTTTTAGGAATAGAGGTGTCTGTAGTCCCAACAGCCCAACTCTACATGCAGAACAAATACCTTTTAGGAATAGAGGTGTCTGTAGTCCCAACAGCCCAACTCTACATGCAGAACAAATACCTTTTAGGAATAGAGGTGTCTGTAGTCCCAACAGCCCAACTCTACATGCAGAACAAATACCTTTTAGGAATAGAGGTGTCTGTAGTCCCAACAGCCCAACTCTACATGCAGAACAAATACCTTTTAGGAATAGAGGTGTCTGTAGTCCCAACAGCCCAACTCTTTACATGCCAGCATTCAGGAAATGCAGAAGTCGTGACTGCGGCGAGTTGCTCCAGGCACCCTGTGTGTGTGTGTGTGTGTGTGTGTGTGAGAGAGTCCGGGTTTCATACGTGAAGACAGTTGAGGCCCTACAGGTGAAACATGTTAACAACATCGTAAACCACTTCCTCATAAAGACCCCCCCCACTTGAATGTAACTACAGACGTGTGTGTTTCTGTGTGTGTGTGTGTGTGTGTTTCTGTGTGTGTGTGTGTGTGTGTCCTGCCCCTCACAATTTTTTCTCTATTTTTCTCTTTCCAGTCAGTGAGGGTTTCGAGGGTTTAAACAGTATTTCCCCACAATTAGCTGTACCAGTAATAATCAATTTAATACCAATTTAATGCCACAGAAAATGAGTTCACTTGGTTAACGTATTGTGTTGCCAGGGTCAGTGAATGACCTGAGGATGTGATCTACAGGGGACATCATTCAGAGGACTGTGGGGGTTATACAGGTGATCTACAGGGGACATCATTCAGAGGACTGTGGGGTTATATGGTGATCTACAGGGGTCATCATTCAGAGGACTGTGGGGTTATATGGTGATCTACAGGGGTCATCATTCAGAGGACTGTGGGGGTTATATGGTGATCTACAGGGGACATCATTCAGAGGACTGTGGGGGTTATATGGTGATCTACAGGGGACATCATTCAGAGGACTGTGGGGGTTATATGGTGATCTACAGGGGACATCATTCTAGAGAGTGTGGGGGTTATATGGTGATCTACAGGGGACATCATTCAGAGGTGTGGGGGTTATATGGTGATCTACAGGGGACATCTTTCAGAGGAGGGTTTCGGGGGTTATATGGTGATCTACAGGGGACATTATTCAGTAATGTGGGGGTTATATGGTGATCTACAGGGGACATCATTCAGAGGAGTGTGCCAGGGGGTTATATGGTGATCTACAGGGGACATCATTCAGAGGAGTGTGGGGGTTATATGGTGATCTACAGGGGACATCATTCAGAGGACTGTGGGGGTTATATGGTGATCTACAGGGGACATCATTCAGAGGAGTGTGGGGGTTATATGGTGATCTACAGGGGACATTATTCAGAGGAGTGTGGGGGGGGTTATATGGTGATCTACAGGGGACATTATTCAGAGGAGTGTGGGGGTTATATGGTGATCTACAGGGGACATCATTCATGGTTATTACAGGGGACATCATTCAGAGGAGTGTGGGGGTTATATGGTTATCTACAGGGGACATCATTCAGAGGACTGTGGGGGTTTTATGGTTATCTACAGGGGACATAATTCAGATGGCTATATAGAGGGGGTACTGGTACAGGGTCAATGTGGAGGCTGTATACAGGGGATCCGGTACAGAGTCAATGTGGAGGCTATATACAGGGGGTACCGGTACAGAGTTATGTGGAGGCTATATACACATCATACAGGATGTGGTGGCTGTATACAGGGGTGATCCGGTACAGAGTCAATGTGGAGGCTATATACAGGGGGTACAGGGTACAGAGTCAATGTGGAGGCTATATACACAGGGGACGGTACAGAGTCAATGTGGAGGCAGGGGGTACTGGTACAGAGTCAATGTGGTGGCTATATACAGGGGGTACGGTACAGAGTCAATGTGGAGGCTGTATACAGGGGGTATCGGTACAGAGTCAATGTGGAGGCTATATACAGGGGGGTACAGAGTCAATGTGGAGGCTGTATACAGGGGTACTGGTACAGAGTCAATGAGGAGGCTATATACAGGGGTCCTGGTACAGAGTCAATGTGGTGGCTGTATACAGGGGTACCGGTACAGAGTCAATGTGGAGGCTATATACAGGGGTAGTACAGAGTCAATGTGGAGGCTGTATACAGGGGTACTGGTACAGAGTCAATGTGGAGGCTATATACAGGGGTACCGGTACAGAGTCAATGTGGAGGCTGTATACAGGGGTACTGGTACAGAGTCAATGTGGAGGCTATATACAGGGGGTACTGGTACAGAGTCAATGTGGAGGCTATATAGAGGGTGTTACGGTACAGAGTCAATGTGGAGGCTATATACAGGGTGTTACGGTACAGAGTCAATGAGGAGGCTATATACAGGGTACGGTACAGAGTCAATGAGGAGGCTATATACAGGGTGTTACGGTACAGAGTCAATGTGGAGGCTATACACAAGGGATAACTTTGTGGGTTTTAACTGATGAAGGACTAGGATGGACCACCAGCCAATTCAACACTGTACTGTCTACCAGGGTTAGTGTTAATTAAGACTAGAATTAACACCCAATAGAACAACATTGATCAGGCAGGGCTTCATACTGGGATTTGAGTTATATATACACACACACACACACACACACACACACACACACACACACATACACACACACACACTGTACATGAAGAGCCTTGTGTATTGACTTGCAATATCACCACAGTGTTGGGTGTGTGGTTTGTGTGGGTGAGGTGTTTACATCGAGCTGATTCATAGCAGGGGATCTGCTGGTCGATAGGCTGCTAAGCGTGTGCCTGTTCCTGTATGTGGTTAAAGGGTCGGGGGGGGGGGGGGTGTTGTGAGTGTGGTTTAACCTTCTGAGTTGTCTTGTGTTGTTTGGTTGAACAGACACATTTTTCACACAATTAATAAGGGCACCTGAGTTGGGCAGCGGGCTAAGGCACTGCATCTCAGTGCTTGAAGCGTCACTACAGTCCCTGGTTCGAATCCAGGCCGCATCACATCCGGCCGTGATTGGGAGTCCCGTAGGGCGGAGCACAACTGGCCCAGCGTCGTCTGAGTCTGGCCGGTGTAGGCCGCCATTGTAAAGAAGATTTTATTCTTAACTGTCTTAACGTGTCTAATTAAATAAAGGTTAAAGGTTAAATTAAATAAAGGTTAAAGGTTAAATTAAATAAAGGTTAAAGGTTAAATTAAATAAAGGTTAAAGGTTATATTAAATAAAGGTTAAAGGTTATATTAAATAAAGGTTAAAGGTTAAATTAAATAAAGGTTAAAGGTTAAATTAAATAAAGGTTAAATTAAATTAAATAAAGGTTATATTAAATAAAGGTTAAAGGTTATATTAAATAAAGGTTAAATTAAATAAAGGTTAAAGGTTAAATTAAATAAAGGTTAAAGGTTATATTAAATAAAGGTTAAATTAAATAAAGGTTAAAGGTTATATTAAATAAAGGTTAAATTAAATAAAGGTTAAAGGTTAAATTAAATAAAGGTTAAAGGTTAAATTAAATAAAGGTTAAAGGTTAAATTAAATAAAGGTTAAAGGTTATATTAAATAACGGTTCAAAGTGTTATTTTTCCGGTCAGAAGAGGGGAATGGGACCCAAAAAAAAAAAAAAACATGATGGTTCTGTTTTAGAACAAAACGATTGGGGGAATGTAATTTCCGAGCCCTGGTTTAAAACACCAGCTGTATTAATGTGGACGTTTTGTAACGTAATGGCGATGTTAAAAGACCGCACTCTTGTTTTCACTGACCTCTTTTCACATTCATTCTTCAGGCAGTTCCTCTTGTTTTCACTTGACCTCTTCACACATTCATTCTTCAGGCAGTTCCTCTTGTTTTCACTTGACCTCTTCACACATTCATTCTTCAGGCAGTTCCTCTTGTTTTCACTTGACCTCTTCACACATTCATTCTTCAGGCAGTTCCTCTTGTTTTCACTTGACCTCTTTTCACATTCATTCTTCAGGCAGGATATGATGGACACATTCCTTCAGATAGATGTGTATCAGGACCCACTCAGCTGCTCCGCTCCTGGCCCCTCCCGTTCCTAACTCTGACTGTGTCCCAAATGGCACCCTATATTCCCTACATAGTGCACTACAGAACCCGCATATGGTTCTCGTAAAAAAGTAGTGCACTATGTAGGGAATATAGGGTGCCGTCTGGGACACATCTGTGATTTGATCAGCAGCAGCACGGCAGGCGACTGGGAAAAAGAGGTGAAAGAAAGGACTATATCTGTGGAAATCATTAACGTAAAGAAATGTCATCTCCATCCCCTCTCTGAATGTGTCCCAAATGGTATCCTGTTCCCTACATAGTACACTACCAATAGGGGTCTGGTCAAAAGTAGTGCACTGTGTAGGGAATAGGGTGCCATTTGGGACGATCTCTCTCCTGCCTGTCTGGTTCCATTCAGAGGCTCTGTGCTCCTTTTAAAAAGCAACTAGGGGCACCGCTATGATGATCCATAAAGACCAGCTCTGCAGCTTGAGGCCACATGATATATAGCTTTAATTACCCTACTACCGTCTGACTGGCTGTCTGGTTGGCTGTCTGACTGACTGGCTGGCTGTCTGGCTGGCTGACTGGCTGTCTGGTTGGCTGTCTGACTGACTGGCTGGCTGTCTGGCTGGCTGACTGGCTGGCTGTCTGGTTGGCTGTCTGACTGACTGGCTGGCTGTCTGGCTGGCTGACTGGCTGGCTGACTGGCTGTCTGGTTGGCTGTCTGACTGAGTGGCTGGCTGTCTGACTGACTGGCTGGCTGGCTCTCTGGCTGGGGTTATTTTTAGAAAAATGGTGGTGTTTATGAAAAAGTGTCTATGGATGAGGGTGTCCAGACTGCTGAACAAACTCTGACCTCTGGGGAACGACCTCTGGGATCGACCTCTGGGACGGGACGACCTCTGGGGCAACGACCTCTGGGACGTTGAACGACCTCTCTGAACTGACCTCTGGGACGCGAACGACCTCTGGGACGCTGAACGACCTCTGGGACGCGACTGACCTCTGGGGGAACGCTGGGAACGAAACCTCTGGGACGCGAACGAACGAACAACCTCGCGAACAACCTCGGGGGAACAACCTCGGGGACGCGAACGACCTCTGGGACGCGAACGACCTCTGGGGACGCGAACGACCTCTGGGACGCGAACGACCTCTGGGACGCGAACGACCTCTGGGACCTCTGGGACGCGAACGACCTCTGGGACGCGAACGACCTCTGGGAAGCGAACGACCTCTGGGACGCGAACGACCTCGGGGACGCGAACAACCTCGGGGACGCGAACAACCTCGGGGACGCGAACAACCTCGGGGACGCGAACAACCTCTGGGACGCGAACAACCTCTGGGACGCGAACAACCTCTGGGACGCGAACAACCTCTGGGACGCGAACAACCTCTGGGACGCGAACAACCTCTGGGACGCGAACAACCTCTGGGACGCGAACAACCTCTGGGACGCGAACAACCTCTGGGACGCGAACAACCTCGGGGGACGCGAACAACCTCGGGGACGCGAACAACCTCGGGGGGACGCGAACAACCTCTCGCGAACAACCTCGGGGCCGAACAACCTCGGGGACGCGAACAACCTGGGGACGCGAACAACCTCTGGGACGCGAACAACCTCGGGGACGCGAACAACCTCGGGGACGCGAACAACCTCAGGGACGTGAACAACCTTGCCAGAGGGGAAATTTAATCCCGTGTCGATGCAAAAATAAAGTGGCACAGTGAGAGGGATGGGATTTCATTACTGCACAAAACCACTGGGGCTCTTATGGGCTCTGAGGCCCCTGGATCTGACACTTCTATGCACCGCAGTATGTGTGTGTGTGTGTGTGTGAGAGTAGGAATGAGGCCTGTCAATTCAAATATTGCTGGCATTCATTCATGTTTCTTTTCTTCTTCTTCTTGTGTGATAACCTTTGACCTTTCTCCATATTCAGTAGGTCATGTCATTAACAGCAGCATTTGACCTTTAGGAGCTGATTGACCTGCCACTCCAGAGGACAATGGGTCCCGACAATCTTTTATTTGATTTTGAAGTATAGTACTTTAGATTATTAGCCTTTTTGAGTTCCTATTTCCCTGTTCCATTGTCCTGGTTCAATATAGTCGTCAGAAATGACGTCCTTCTGGAAGTCAATGAAGTGGCATTAAAACCCTTTTCCTGCAGTGGCCTAAAACAGGGTCACACATGACGTTCTTTGGAGGTCTCAAAACTGTTCCAATTCCCCAGAAAAATAAATCAATGAACGGAGAAAAAAATAAATAAATACACAAAAAAAGGCCACCTTTTTAGTAGGTGAATGTGCACCTCCGTTAATGTCCCCTGTTGCACAATAGAGAAGCCAATGTAAGGAGGAAGTCGTGACGCAGCTCTGTGTTACTCTAGACGACTTGTTATCCCATGGACAGGAAATTAAAGAGACAAGGGAATCACTGAGGCTGTGACCCAAATGGCACCCTGTCACCTACATAGTGCACTACGGGTGCGTTCTATAGGGAATAGGGTAGCCAATTGGGATGTAGCCTAGGTCTAAGTGTTCCCTTTATCTACAGTGATGCGATTTTGAGCTTTTGTATTCATTTAATTGAGCCGTTCATTAAATGAGGTCCTTAACCCTCAGCTCACAATGAGAGTCGGTGAGGGGAGCAAGGCAGTGTCCTAAATGTTCCCCATTCCCTAAATAGTTTTATATTTCACTTTTATTTAACTAGGAAAGTCGGTTAAGAACTAATTCTTATTTACAATGACGGCCTACCAAAAGGCCTCCTGCAGGGACGGGGCCTGGGATTAAAATAATAAATACAATATAAATACAATATAAATACAATATAAATACATATATAAATACAATATAAATACATATATAAATACATATATAAATATATATAAAAATATATATAAATACATATATAAATACAATATAAATATATATCATATATAAAAATACATATATAAAAATACATATAAATACATATATAAAAATACATATAAAAATAAAAATATATATAAATACATATATAAAAATATATATAAATACATATATAAAAATATATATAAATACATATATAAAAATATATATAAATACATATAAAAATATATATAAAAATATATATAAATACATATAAAAATATATATAAATACATATAAAATATATATAAATACATATAAAAATATATATAAAAATATATATAAATACATATAAAAATATATATAAATACATATAAAAATATCTATAAATACATATAAAATATATATAAATACATATAAAAATATATATAAAATTATATATAAATACATATAAAATATATATAAATACATATAAAAATATATATAAAAAATAAAAATATATATAAATACATATAAAAATATATATAAATACATATAAAAATATATATAAATACATATAAAATATATAAAAATACATATAAATAATATAAATACATATAAATACATATAAAAATACATATATAAATACATATAAAAATATATAAATACATATAAAATATATAAAAATACATATAAATACATATAAATACATATATAAATACATATATAAATACATATAAAAATACATATATAAATACATATGTAAATACATATATAAATACATATAAAAATATATATAAATACATATAAAAATATATATAAATACATATAAAATATATAAAAATACATATAAATACATATAAATACATATATAAATACATATATAAATACATAATGCCTTTCATTTGACCCCTATTTAGGTGATAGGGGGCCATTTTGGACATGCATCGTTACACAGATTGAACACCAACTGTACAGTGACCTACACAATGTCTATATAATAACACCTGGAAGGACATCTGAGGAAGTGGTAATGTTGCTTCCTGGAAATTAGCATTTGATTCCATTCCATTGGTGGCTGTCAGGCCTCACGTGGCAGCTGAGCGGACTTGAAGGCAGTTTCTTTCAGACCCGTCTCTGCATTAATGCACTGTTCTATTGTTCCGTGGAATGAGTAGAACATTTAGAACCTTGAAGGAGTTCCTAGACTCGTTATACATGAACTTGATTCATTCTCATTTAGAACACTTGGAGAAGTGGCGTGCTCTTGACCATGAATGGACTTTGTCCTCTTATGGTTTCTGCTTAAACTCTTAAACTCCTCCTCCTGAGTGAAAAACTGTGCATTTACAGAAATATAACTAAATTGAAGGAGAGGAGCCAGGGAGGAGGTATCCTCTGTAGGGGACTAGAAGGAGAGGAGGAGGGAGGAGGTATCCTCTGTAGGGGACTAGAAGGAGAGGAGGAGGGAGGAGGTATCCTCTGTAGGGGACTAGAAGGAGAGGAGGAGGGAGGAGGTATCCTCTGTAGGGGACTAGAAGGAGAGGAGGAGGGAGGAGGTATCCTCTGTAGGGGACTAGAAGGAGAGGAGGAGGGAGGAGGTATCCTCTGTAGGGGACTAGAAGGAGAGGAGGAGGGAGGAGGTATCCTCTGTAGGGGACTAGAAGGAGAGGATCAGGGAGGAGGTATCCTCTGTAGGGGGGGACTAGAAGGAGGGGAGGAGGAGGGAGGAGGTATCCTCTGTAGGGGACTAGAAGGAGAGGAGGAGGGAGGAGGTATCCTCTGTAGGGGACTAGAAGGAGAGGAGGAGGGAGGAGGTATCCTCTGTAGGGGACTAGAAGGAGAGGAGGAGGGAGGAGGTATCCTCTGTAGTGGACTATAAGGAGAGGAGGCAGGGAGGAGGTATCCTCTGTAGGGGACTAGAAGGAGAGGAGTTAGGGAGGAGGTATCCTCTGTAGGGGACTAGAAGGAGAGGCATCAAGGAGGAGGTATCCTCTGTAGGGGACTAGAAGGAGAGGAGGCAGGGAGGAGGTATCCTCTGTAGGGGACTAGAAGGAGAGGAGGAGGGAGGAGGTATCCTCTGTAGGGGACTAGAAGGAGAGGAGGAGGGAGGAGGTATCCTCAGTAGGGGACTAGAAGGAGAGGAGGCAGGGAGGAGGTATCCTCTGTAGGGGACTAGAAGGAGAGGCATCAAGGAGGAGGTATCCTCAGTAGGGGACTAGAAGGAGAGGAGGCAGGGAGGAGGTATCCTCTGTAGGGGACTAGAAGGAGAGGCATCAAGGAGGAGGTATCCTCTGTAGGGGACTAGAAGGAGAGGAGGCAGGGAGGAGGTATCCTCTGTAGGGGACTATAAGGAGAGGAGGCAGGGAGGAGGTATCCTCTGTAGGGGACTAGAAGGAGAGGAGGAGGGAGGAGGTATCCTCAGTAGGGGACTAGAAGGAGAGGAGGCAGGGAGGAGGTATCCTCTGTAGGGGACTATAAGGAGAGGAGGCAGGGAGGAGGTATCCTCTGTAGGGGACTAGAAGGAGAGGAGTTAGGGAGGAGGTATCCTCTGTAGGGGACTAGAAGGAGAGGCATCAAGGAGGAGGTATCCTCTGTAGGGGACTAGAAGGAGAGGAGCCAGGGAGGAGGTATCCTCTGTAGGGGACTAGAAGGAGAGGAGCCAGGGAGGAGGTATCCTCTGTAGGGGACTAGAAGGAGAGGAGGCAGGGAGGAGGTATCCTCTGTTGGGGACTGATGAATGGATGCTTGTGCTAATCTGGGTGGGCAGGGCTGTTACAGAGGAACTCTGAGTGGCCTTTTTACCTCGGCAACCCCGGTGCCTGCTAATTGAGTCCATATGTCCAGGAGCAGACATACAGAGCCTCTCAGTCCACATACTAGGTCCTCTCAGTCCACATACTAGGTCCTCTCAGTCCACATACTAGGTCCTCTCAGCAGACCTGAGTTCAAATTCTATTATATTAGAAAGATTTACTAGAGTCTGCCTGGAGTGCCAGATGGACGGGGTTTAGTTTATTCTGCCTGGAGTGCTAGATGGACGGGGTTTAGTTTAGTCTGCCTGGAGTGCCAGATGGATGGGTTTAGTTTAGTCTGCCTGGAGTGCCAGATGGACGGGGTTTAGTTTAGTCTGCCTGGAGTGCCAGATGGGCAGGGTTTAGTTTAGTCTGCCTGGAGTGCCAGATGGATGGGGTTTAGTTTAGTCTGCCTGGAGTGCCAGATGGGCAGGGTTTAGTTTAGTCTGCCTGGAGTGCCAGATGGATGGGGTTTAGTTTATTCTGCCTGGAGTGCCAGATGGGCAGGGTTTAGTTTAGTCTGCCTGGAGTGCCAGATGGGCAGGGTTTAGTTTAGTCTGCCTGGAGTGCCAGATGGATGCGGTTTAGTTCAGTCTGCCTGGATTGCCAGCTGGACGGGGTTTAGTTTAGTCTGCCTGGATTGCCAGATGGACAGGGTTTAGTTTAGTCTGCCTGGTGTGCCAGATGGATGGGTTTAGTTTAGTCTGCCTGGTGTGCCAGATCGGCGGGGGTTTAGTTTAGTCTGCCTGGAGTGCCAGGTGGACGGGGGTTTAGTTTAGTCTGCCTGGAGTGCCAGATCGGCGGGGTTTAGTTTAGTCTGCCTGGAGTGCCAGATCGGCGGGGTTTATTTTAGTCTGCCTGGAGTGCCAGATGGGCGGGGTTTGCAGTTTTCTATTGGTTCCATCTCACCAGGCAAGCTCAATCGAGCCCAGATGAAGGATTAGAATCCAGATCTAATACTACTGTAGTGTCTCTCTCTCTCTGTCCTTATTAGAAAGGCAGGGGAAGGGGAATGCTTCAACTTCTGACTGCCTCTGTTCAAACATCCGGTATGTGTCCCACTGGCACCATATTCTCTATATATGACTTTAGACTAGAACCCTATGGACCCTGGTTATAACCAGGAGTACCTATTCCCTTAATAGGGCCCTGGTTATAACCAGGAGCACCTATTCCCTTTATAGGGCACTGGTTATAACCAGGAGCACCTATTCCCTTTATAGGGCACTGGTTATAACCAGGAGCACCTATTCCCTTTATAGGGCCCTGGTTATAACCAGGAGCACCTATTCCCTTTATAGGGCCCTGGTTATAACCAGGAGCACCTATTCCCTTTATAGGGCCCTGGTTATAACCAGGAGCACCTATTCCCTTTATAGGGCCCTGGTTATAACCAGGAGCACCTATTCCCTTTATAGGGCCCTGGTTATAACCAGGAGCACCTATTCCCTTTATAGGGCCCTGGTTATAACCAGGAGCACCTATTCCCTTTATAGGGCCCTGGTTATAACCAGGAGCACCTATTCCCTTTATAGGGCCCTGGTTATAACCAGGAGCACCTATTCCCTTTATAGGGCCCTGGTTATAACCAGGAGCACCTATTCCCTTTATAGGGCCCTGGTCATAAACCTTTATAAAGGGAATAGGTGCTCCTGGTCATAACCCTTTATAAAGGGAATAGGTGCTCCTGGTCATAACCCTTTATAAAGGGAATAGGTGCTCCTGGTTATAACCCTTTATAAAGGGAATAGGTGCTCCTGGTCATAACCCTTTATAAAGGGAATAGGTGCTCCTGGTTATAACCCTTTATAAAGGGAATAGGTGCTCCTGGTCATAACCCTTTATAAAGGGAATAGGTGCTCCTGGTTATAACCCTTTATAAAGGGAATAGGTGCTCCTGGTTATAACCCTTTATAAAGGGAATAGGTGCTCCTGGTCATAACCCTTTATAAAGGGAATAGGTGCTCCTGGTTATAACCCTTTATAAAGGGAATAGGTGCTCCTGGTTATAACCCTTTATAAAGGGAATAGGAGCTCCTGGTTATAACCCTTTATAAAGGGAATAGGTGCTCCTGGTCATAACCCTTTATAAAGGGAATAGGTGCTCCTGGTCATAACCCTTTATAAAGGGAATAGGTGCTCCTGGTCATAACCCTTTATAAAGGGAATAGGTGCTCCTGGTTATAACCCTTTATAAAGGGAATAGGTGCTCCTGGTTATAACCCTTTATAAAGGGAATAGGTGCTCCTGGTCATAACCCTTTATAAAGGGAATAGGTGCTCCTGGTTATAACCCTTTATAAAGGGAATAGGAGCTCCTGGTTATAACCCTTTATAAAGGGAATAGGTGCTCCTGGTTATAACCCTTTATAAAGGGAATAGGGGCTCCTGGTTATAACCCTTTATAAAGGGAATAGGGGCTCCTGGTTATAACCCTTTATAAAGGGAATAGGTGCTCCTGGTTATAACCCTTTATAAAGGGAATAGGTGCTCCTGGTTATAACCCTTTATAAAGGGAATAGGTGCTCCTGGTTATAACCCTTTATAAAGGGAATAGGTGCTCCTGGTTATAACCCTTTATAAAGGGAATAGGAGCTCCTGGTTATAACCCTTTATAAAGGGAATAGGTGCTCCTGGTTATAACCCTTTATAAAGGGAATAGGAGCTCCTGGTTATAACCCTTTATAAAGGGAATAGGGGCTCCTGGTTATAACCCTTTATAAAGGGAATAGGGGCTCCTGGTTATAACCCTTTATAAAGGGAATAGGAGCTCCTGGTTATAACCCTTTATAAAGGGAATAGGTGCTCCTGGTTATAACCCTTTATAAAGGGAATAGGGGCTCCTGGTTATAACCCTTTATAAAGGGAATAGGGGCTCCTGGTTATAACCCTTTATAAAGGGAATAGGGGCTCCTGGTTATAACCCTTTATAAAGGGAATAGGAGCTCCTGGTTATAACCCTTTATAAAGGGAATATGGGCTCCTGGTTATAACCCTTTATAAAGGGAATAGGGGCTCCTGGTTATAACCCTTTATAAAGGGAATAGGTGCTCCTGGTTATAACCCTTTATAAAGGGAATAGGGGCTCCTGGTTATAACCCTTTATAAAGGGAATAGGTGCTCCTGGTTATAACCCTTTATAAAGGGAATAGGTGCTCCTGGTTATAACCCTTTATAAAGGGAATAGGTGCTCCTGGTTATAACCCTTTATAAAGGGAATAGGGGCTCCTGGTTATAACCCTTTATAAAGGGAATAGGTGCTCCTGGTTATAACCCTTTATAAAGGGAATAGGGGCTCCTGGTTATAACCCTTTATAAAGGGAATAGGTGCTCCTGGTTATAACCCTTTATAAAGGGAATAGGGACTCCTGGTTATAACCCTTTATAAAGGGAATAGGTGCTCCTGGTTATAACCCTTTATAAAGGGAATAGGGGCTCCTGGTCATTAGAAGTGAACATCAAGTGTAATTTCAATACCTTCTTCTCATTAATTCAACTTGAACCTTCGTCATTAATCCTTGATGGACACCAAGAGGATAATGACACAACTCAGCAATTAGTGAGACACACAGCTATAAATAAAGAGCAGACTGTAACGGTTTTCTTCCGCTGAAGGAGAGGAGGACCAAAATGCAGCGTGGTTAGTGTTAAACATCTTTAATATAGACGATAACTGAGAACACTACAAAATAATAAATGTGAAAACCGAAACAGTCCTAACTGGTGCAATGACACAAAGACAGAAGACAACCACCCACAAAACCCAACACAAGACAGGCTACCTAAATATGGTTCCCAATCAGAGACAATGACAAACACCTGCCTCTGATTGAGAACCATATCAGGCCAAACAACAAACCCAACATAGAAACACAAAACATAGAATGCCCACTCCGCTCACGTCCTGACCAAAACTAAAACAAAGAAAACATAAAATAACTATGGTCAGAACGTGACACAGACTCTTTCCACACCTCCCTTATTTTAACCCCAGCAGTGTCACCTCCCTTATTTTAACCCCAGCAGTGTCACCTCCCTTATTTTAACCCCAGCAGTGTCACCTCCCTTATTTTAACCCCAGCAGTGTCACCTCCCTTATTTTAACCCCAGCAGTGTCACCTCCCTTATTTTAACCCCAGCAGTGTCACCTCCCTTATTTTAACCCCAGCAGTGTCACCTCCCTTATTTTAACCCCAGCAGTGTCACCTCCCTTATTTTAACCCCAGCAGTGTCACCTCCCTTATTTTAACCCCAGCAGTGTCACCTCCCTTATTTTAACCCCAGCAGTGTCACCTCCCTTATTTTAACCCCAGCAGTGTCACCTCCCTTATTTTAACCCCAGCAGTGTCACCTCCCTTATTTTAACCCCAGCAGTGTCACCTCCCTTATTTTAACCCCAGCAGTGTCACCTCCCTTATTTTAACCCCAGCAGTGTCACCTCCCTTATTTTAACCCCAGCAGTGTCACCTCCCTTATTTTAACCCCAGCAGTGTCACCTCCCTTATTTTAACCCCAGCAGTGTCACCTCCCTTATTTTAACCCCAGCAGTGTCACCTCCCTTATTTTAACCCCGCAGTGTCACAGTGTCCTTATTTTAACCCCAGCAGTGTTACCTCCCTTATTTTAACCCCAGCAGTGTCACCTCCCTTATTTTAACCCCAGCAGTGTCACCTCCCTTATTTTAACCCCAGCAGTGTCACCTCCCTTATTTTAACCCCAGCAGTGTTGCCCTTATTTTAACCCCAGCAGTGTCACCTCCCTTATTTTAACCCCAGCAGTGTTACCTCCCTTATTTTAACCCCAGCAGTGTCACCTCCCTTATTTTAACCCCAGCAGTGTCACCTCCCTTATTTTAACCCCAGCAGTGTCACCTCCCATATTTTAACCCCAGCAGTATCACCTCCCATATTTTAACCCCAGCAGTGTCACCTCCCTTATTTTAACCCCAGCAGTGTCACCTCCCTTATTTTAACCCCAGCAGTGTCACCTCCCTTATTTTAACCCCAGCAGTGTCACCTCCCTTATTTTAACCCCAGCAGTGTCACCTCCCTTATTTTAACCCCAGCAGTGTCACCTCCCTTATTTTAACCCCAGCAGTGTCACCTCCCTTATTTTAACCCCAGCAGTGTCACCTCCCATATTTTAACCCCAGCAGTGTCACAACCCTCAACTTAATGAATCACACATTTTTCAATTGATTGGGATTAGTTACACTGTGCCAGTTTACAGATCAGCGTGCGTGTGTGTGTGTGTGTGTGTGTGTGTGTGTGTGTGTGTGTGTGTGCTCACGCTCCTTTGCTTAGTAAGCCGGGGTTAGGGTTGCCCTCTTCTAGCCAGCTGTGCTCTGTCCTTCGCTGTGAGGAGGGGAGGGGGACATGTGTGTGTGTGCTAGTGCCAGCCCAGTGTACTAGTGTCAGCCCAGTGTACTAGTGTCAGCCCAGTGTACTAGTGCCAGCCCAGTGTACTAGTGTCAGCCCAGTGTACTAGTGCCAGCCCAGTGTACTAGTGCCAGCCCAGTGTACTAGTGCCAGCCCAGTGTACTAGTGCCAGCCCAGTGTACTAGTGCCAGCCCAGTGTACTAGTGCCAGCCCAGTGTACTAGTGTCAGCCCAGTGTACTAGTGCCAGCCCAGTGTACTAGTGCCAGCCCAGTGTACTAGTGCCAGCCCAGTGTACTAGTGCCAGCCCAGTGTACTAGTGCCAGCCCAGTGTACTAGTGCCAGCCCAGTGTACTAGTGTCAGCCCAGTGTACTAGTGCCAGCCCAGTGTACTAGTGCCAGCCCAGTGTACTAGTGTCAGCCCAGTGTACTAGTGTCAGCCCAGTGTACTAGTGCCAGCCCAGTGTACTAGTGCCAGCCTAGTGTACTAGTGCCAGCCCAGTGTACTAGTGCCAGCCCAGTGCCAGCCCAGTGTACTAGTGCCAGCCCAGTGCCAGCCCAGTGTACTAGTGCCAGCCCAGTGCCAGCCCAGTGTACTAGTGCCAGCCCCCAGTGTACTAGTGCCAGCCCAGTGTACTAG
The DNA here is from genome assembly GCF_018296145.1 of Oncorhynchus tshawytscha. Classification (NCBI taxonomy): domain Eukaryota; kingdom Metazoa; phylum Chordata; class Actinopteri; order Salmoniformes; family Salmonidae; genus Oncorhynchus; species Oncorhynchus tshawytscha. Next base: position 39,410 of record NW_024608896.1, read on the forward strand.
TGCCAGCCCAGTGTACTAGTGCCAGCCCAGTGTACTAATGCCAGCCCAGTGTACTAGTGCCAGCCCAGTGTACTAGTGCCATCCCTGTGTACTAGTGCCAGCCCAGTGCCAGCCCAGTGTACTAGTGCCAGCCCAGTGTACTAGTGCCAGCCCATTGCCAGCCCAGTGTACTAGTGCCAGCCCAGTGCCAGCCCAGTGTACTAGTGCCAGCCCAGTGTCCTAGTGCCAGCCCAGTGTACTAGTGCCAGCCCAGTGTACTAGTGCCAGCCCAGTGTACTAGTGCCAGCCCAGTGTACTAGTACCAGCCCAGTGTACTAGTGCCAGCCCAGTGTACTAGTGCCAGCCCAGTGTACTAGTACCAGCCCAGTGTACTAGTACCAGCCCAGTGTACTAGTGCCAGCCCAGTGTACTAGTACCAGCCCAGTGTACTAGTGCCAGCCCAGTGTACTAGTGCCAGCCCAGTGTACTAGTACCAGCCCAGTGTACTAGTGCCAGCCCAGTGTACTAGTACCAGCCCAGTGTACTAGTACCAGCCCAGTGTACTAGTACCAGCCCAGTGTACTAGTACCATCCTAGTGTACTAGTACCAGCCCAGTGTACTAGTACCAGCCCAGTGTACTAGTGCCAGCCCAGTGTACTAGTACCAGCCCAGTGTACTAGTACCAGCCCAGTGTACTAGTACCAGCCCAGCTCTGGGGTTTAACAGAGAAACGGATCCTCTTTAACATCACCTGTTTGAGAAGTTAGGGATCCTTGCTCAATCGCAGTTCCGCTACTGTAAAACAACAACTGTATACTGTAAACTCTGTTGTTAGTGTTGCTGTAATCCAGTTGTGCTGTAGAATCATCCTTCATAGCACACCCAGTGGAGAGACTAGAGTTCAAAGGTCAATACCTCAACTTTCTACTATCAGTAATGTGTGTTCTCTCTGTTTCTACTAAATCCAGTCCATGTGGATTAATGGACTGGTGCATCAGTAATATCTCTGTTTCTACTAAATCCAGTCCATGTGGATTAATGGACTGGTGCATCAGTAATATCTCTGTTTCTACTAAATCCAGTCCATGTGGATTAATGGACTGGTGCATCAGTAATATCTCTGTTTCTACTAAATCCAGTCCATGTGGATTAATGGACTGGTGTATCAGTAATATCTCTGTTTCTACTAAATCCAGTCCATGTGGATTAATGGACTGGTGCATCAGTAATATCTCTGTTTCTACTAAGTCCAGTCCATGTGGATTAATGGACTGGTATATCAGTAATATCTCTGTTTCTACTAAATCCAGTCCATGTGGATTAATGGACTGGTATATCAGTAATATCTCTGTTTCTACTAAATCCAGTCCATGTGGATTAATGGACTGGTGTATCAGTAATATCTCTGTTTCTACTAAATCCAGTCCATGTGGATTAATGGACTGGTGTATCAGTAATATCTCTGTTTCTACTAAATCCAGTCCATGTGGATTAATGGACTGGTGTATCAGTAATATCTCTGTTTCTACTAAATCCAGTCCATGTGGATTAATGGACTGGTATATCAGTAATATCTCTGTTTCTACTAAATCCAGTCCATGTGGATTAATGGACTGGTGTATCAGTAATATCTCTGTTTCTACTAAATCCAGTCCATGTGGATTAATGGACTGGTGTATCAGTAATATCTCTGTTTCTACTAAATCCAGTCCATGTGGATTAATGGACTGGTGTATCAGTAATATCTCTGTTTCTACTAAATCCAGTCCATGTGGATTAATGGACTGGTGTATCAGTAATATCTCTGTTTCTACTAAATCCAGTCCATGTGGATTAATGGACTGGTGTATCAGTAATATCTCTGTTTCTACTAAATCCAGTCCATGTGGATTAATGGACTGGTATATCAGTAATATCTCTGTTTCTACTAAATCCAGTCCATGTGGATTAATGGACTGGTGTATCAGTAATATCTCTGTTTCTACTAAATCCAGTCCATGTGGATTAATGGACTGGTATAAGCAGTAGCTGTCCCAAATGACCCTCTAGTCTTTATATACTGTATATAGGGGATAGGGTGCAGTTTGGGACATAGACCAGGAGCAGTTAAGCATTCAGAGTTATAAGGTGGACTTGAGCCTCTCCCTTTCTCAGAGTCTCTGTTATTACTAAGTCCTATCTGTGGGAGCCACATGGGGTTCTCTGTATGACTGAGGTTATGTGGATACTAGGGATGACTTGAGGACTCTGACCCTGACTGACTGACTCTGACTGACGTAACGTTGACGTCAACATGACGTAACATTTGAATGCTTTTTAAAACAACAGTCAGCTCCTAATTGACAGATGACTTCCTGTTTTTAATTCAATGCACATTTAGGGTTTTTATGGTGTGATGTGTTGTCCTCGAGGAGCATGCAGAAAACGTCTGTCTGTTGTATGGGAGGAGGTGTCAAGAAGTGTGCAGTCACAGCTGATCTTTGTGTGTGTGTGCTGTGCAGGTGTGTGCGTTGTGTGCTGTGCAGGTGTCAGGTGTGTGTGTGTGTGTGTATGTGTGTGTGTGTGTGTGTGTGCTGTGCAGGTGTGTGTGTATGCTGTGCAGGTGTGTGTGTGTGCTGTGCAGGTGTGTGTGTGTGCTGTGCAGGTGTGTGTGTGTGTGTGTGTGTGTGTGTGTGTGTGCTGTGCAGGTGTGTGCGTGCTGTGTGTATGTGTGTGTGTGTGTGTGTGTGCTGTGCAGGTGTGTGTGTGTGCTGTGCAGGTGTGTGTGTGTGTGTGTGTGTGTGTGTGTGTGTGTGTGTAATGGTGTGTGTGTGCTGTGCAGGTGTGTGTGTGTGCTGTGTGTGTGCTGTGCAGGTGTGTGTGGTGTTGTGTGTGTGTGTGTGTGTGTGTGTGTGTGTGTGTGTGTGTGTGTGTGTGTGTGTGTGTGTGTGTGTGTGCTGTGCAGGTGTGTGTGTGTGCTGTGCAGGTGTGTGTGTGTGTGTGTGTGTGTGTGCTGTGCAGGTGTGTGTGTGTGCTGTGCAGGTGTGTGTGTGTGTGCTGTGCAGGTGTGTGTGTGTGTGTGTGTGTGTGTGTGTGTGTGTGTGTGTGTGTGTGTGTGTGTGTGTGTGTGTGTGTGTGTGTGTGCTGTGCAGGCGTGTGTGTGTGTGTGTGTGTGTGTGTGTGTGTGTGTGTGTGTGTGTGTGTGTGTGTGTGTGTGTGTGTGTGTGTGTGTGTGTGCTGTGCAGGTGTGTGTGTGTGCTGTGCAGGTGTGTGTGTGTGCTGTGCAGGTGTGTGCGTGCGTGTGTGCGTGCGTGAATGTCTCTGTCTATCTGGAGCACACGTGTCTGCCAGGAATGGGCTCTGTGTTATATTCAGGCTGAAGAGAGAGTTGAGAGGAGGGTGAGCACGCTGAACTAGTGTTGCCTCAGAGCCTTCTGGGAAGGCAAGGTGCACAGGGGGATCAGGGTCCTGTTCAATAGGCACCAAACGGAGGAGAACACACTGAAATAGGAAGAGGGACTTCCTGGGTCATATTCATTAGTGCACACCGTAGCAAACCATAGAAAATGGTATTCAGTTGCAAATTAGCGCTTCTTAAGTTCAGCTTGTCCCTAACCGTTTTGTTTTGTTTTCTTCCGTTTAGTTTCTAATGAAAATGTTTTTGCTACGCTGTGCACTAATGAATATGACCCTCACAGGGTTCTCAGATAGACGGACAGGATTCACGTGTTGCCCGGTTAGATCAGCTGTCAGAGGAGAGGAGAGGAGAGGGGAGGGCACCAGAGGAGAGGAGAGGAGAGGAGAGGGGACCAGAGGAGGGGAGACCAGAGGACAGGAGAGGAGAGGAGACCAGAGGAGAGGAGACCAGAGGAGAGGAGAGGAGACCAGAGGAGGGGGGGGAGAGGAAAGGGGAGGAGAGGGGAGGGGACCAGAGGAGGGGAGAGAGAGGGGAGGGGACCAGAGGAGAGGAGAGGGGACCAGAGGGAGGAGGAGAGGGGAGGGGACCAGAGGAGAGGAAAGGAGAGGACAGGGGACCAGAGGAGAGGAAATGAGAGGGGAGGGGACCAGAGGAGAGGAGAGGAGAGGGGACCAGAGGAGAGGAGAGGAGAGGAGAGGAGAGGAGAGGGGACCAGAGGAGAGGGGACCAGAGGATAGGGGACCAGAGGAGAGGGGACCAGAGGAGAGGAGAGGAGACCAGAGGAGAGGAGAGGAGAGGAGAGGGGACCAGAGGAGAGGGACCAGAGGAGAGGAGAGGGGACCAGAGAGGAGACCAGAGGAGAGGGACCAGAGGAGAGGAGAGGAGACCAGAGGAGAGAGGGGACCAGAGGAGAGGAGACCAGAGGAGAGGAGACCAGAGGAGAGGAGACCAGAGGAGAGGAGAGGGGAGGAGAGGAGAGGAGAGGAGAGGAGAGGAGAGGGGACCAGAGGAGAGGAGAGAGGAAAGGAGAGGACAGGGGACCAGAGGAGAGGGGAGGAGAGGGGACCAGAGGAGAGGAGAGGGGACGGGACCAGAGGAGACCAGAGGAGAGGAAAGGAGAGGAGAGGGACCAGAGGAGAGGAGAGGAAAGGGGACCAGAGGAGAGGAGACCAGAGGAGAGGAGGAGAGGAGAGGAGAGGAGAGAGAGGAGAGGAGAGGAGAGGAGAGGAGAGGAGAGGGAGAGGAGAGGAGAGGAGAGGAGAGGAGAGGAGAGGAGAGTGGACCAGAGGAGAGGAGAGGGAGAGGGAGAGGAGAGGAGAGGAGAGGGAGAGGAGAGGAGAGGAGAGGAGAGGAGAGGAGAGGAGAGGAGAGGGACCAGAGGAGAGGAGAAAGGGGACCAGAGGAGAGGAGACCAGAGGAGAGGAGAGAGAGGAGAGGAGAGAGGAGAGGAGAGGAGAGGAGAGGAGAGAGGGACCAGAGGAGAGGAGAGGGGACCAGAGGAGAGGAGAGGGGACCAGAGGAGAGGAGAGGGACCAGAGGAGAGGAGAGGAGAGGAGAGGGGACCAGAGGAGAGGAGAGGAAAGGAGAGGGGACCAGAGGAGGGGAGAGGAGACCAGAGGAGAGGAGACCAGAGGAGAGGAGAGGAAAGGAGAGGGGAGGGGACCAGAGGACAGGAGAGGGGACCAGAGGAGAGGAGAGGGGACGGGACCAGAGGAGACCAGAGGAGAGGAAAGGAGAGAAGAGGGGACCAGAGGAGAGAGAGAGGGGACCAGAGGAGAGGAAAGGAGAGGAGAGGGACCAGAGGAGAGGAAAGGAGAGGGGACCAGAGGAGAGGAGACCAGAGGAGAGGAGAGGAAAGGAGAGGAGAGGAGAGTGGACCAGAGGAGAGGAGAGGAAAGGAGAGGAGAGGGGACCAGAGGAGAGGAGATGAGAGGAGAGGAGAGGTGACCAGAGGAGAGGAGACCAGAGGAGAGGAGAGGGGACCAGAGGAGAGGGGAGGAGAGGGGACCAGAGGAGAGGAGAGGGGACGGGACCAGAGGAGACCAGAGGAGAGGAAAGGAGAGGAGAGGGGACCAGAGGAGAGGAGAGAGGGACCAGAGGAGAGGAAAGGAGAGGAGAGGAGAGGGGACCAGAGGAGAGGAGACCAGAGGAGAGGAGAGGAGAGGGGACCTGAGGGAGGAGAGGGGACCAGAGGAGAGGAGAGAGAGAGGAAAGGAGAGGGGACCAGAGGAGAGGAAAGGAGAGGGGACCAGAGGAGAGGAGAGGAGACCAGAGGAGAGGAAAGGAGAGGGGACCAGAGGAGAGGAGAGGAGACCAGAGGAGAGGAGACCAGAGGAGAGGAGAGGAGAGGGGACCAGAGGAAAGGAGAGGAGAGGGGACCAGAGGAGAGGAGAGGGGACCAGAGGAGAGGAGGGGGACCAGAGGAGAGGAGAGGGGACCAGAGGAGAGGAGAGGGGACCAGAGGAGAGGAGAGGAGACCAGAGGAGGGGAGAGGGGACCAGAGGAGAGGAGGGGGACCAGAGGAGAGGAGAGGGGACCAGATGAGAGGAGAGGGGACCAGAGGAGAGGAGAGGGGACCAGAGGAGAGGGGACCAGAGGAGAGGAGAGGGGACCAGAGGAGAGGAGAGGGGACCAGAGGAGAGGAGAGGAGAGGAGAGGAGAGGAGAGAGATGCATCTACATTTTGTTTTTAAATGCCTTTATGCCTTTATTATGTCATGCGCCGGCCACCGACGTCTGCACAACGTTTAACAACCTCAGTCTGACATCCAAAATGGCACCCTATTCCCTTGATATATGCCACTACAAACACTCTGAAGCATTAGTACTCCGTTCCAGGGTTAGCTCACCCCTCTACCACCCCCCCACCCCAACCCCCTCCAACCTTGCCACTACGAACACTCTGAAGCATTAGTACTCCGTTAGCTCACCCCTCTACCAGCCCCCCACCCCAACCCCCTCCAACCTTGCCACTACAAACACTCTGAAGCATTAGTACTCCGTTCCAGGGTTAGCTCACCCCTCTACCACCCCCCACCCCAACCCCCTCCAACCTTGCCACTACAAACACTCAGCATTAGTACTCCGTTAGCTCACCCTCTACCACCCCCCACCCCAACCCCCTCCAACCTTGCCACTACAAACACTCTGAAGCATTAGAGTACTCCGTTCCAGGGTTAGCTCACCCCTCTACCACCCCCCACCCCAACCCCCCTCCAACCTTGCCACTACAAACACTCAGCATTAGTACTCCGTTAGCTCACCCCTCTACCACCCCCCACCCCAACCCCCTCCAACCTTGCCACTACAAACACTCTGAAGCATTAGTACTCCGGTCCAGGGTTAGCTCACCCCTCTACCACCCCCCACCCCAACCCCCTCCAACCTTGCCACTACAAACACTCAGCATTAGTACTCCGGTCCAGGGTTAGCTCACCCCTCTACCACCCCCCACCCCCAACCCCCCCTCCAACCTTGCCACTACAAACACTCAGCATTAGTACTCCGTTAGCTCACCCCTCTACCACCCCCCACCCCAACCCCCTCCAACCTTGCCACTACAAACACTCTGAAGCATTAGTACTCCGTTCCAGGGTTAGCTCACCCCTCTACCACCCCCCACCCCAACCCCCTCCCAACCTTGCCACTACAAACACTCAGCATTAGTACTCCAGGGTTAGCTCACCCCTCTACCACCCCCCACCCCAACCCCCCTCCAACCTTGCCACTACAAACACTCTGAAGCATTAGTACTCCGGTCCAGGGTTAGCTCACCCCTCTACCACCCCCCACCCCAACCCCCTCCAACCTTGCCACTACAAACACTCAGCATTAGTACTCCGGTCCAGGGTTAGCTCACCCCTCTACCACCCCCACCCCCAACCCCCTCCAACCTTGCCACTACAAACACTCAGCATTAGTACTCCGTTAGCTCACCCCTCTACCACCCCCCACCCCAACCCCCTCCAACCTTGCCACTACAAACACTCAGCATTAGTACTCCGGTCCAGGGTTAGCTCACCCCTCTATCCCTCTACCCCCTCTACCCCCCCAACCCCCTCTAACCTTGCCACTACAAACACTCTGAAGCATTAGTACTCCGGTCCAGGGTTAGCTCACCCCTCTACCACCCCCCACTCCAACTCCCCCCTCCACCCTTGCCACTACAAACACTCTGAAGCATTAGTACTCCGTTAGCTCACCCCTCTACCACCCCCCACCCCAACCCCCTCCAACCTGGCCACTACAAACACTCAGCATTAGTACTCCGTTAGCTCAAGGCCCAAAGCAATCAAAGCTTCACATTAAAAACCTTCGTTCCTGACATTGACTAATGGGCTACATCCCAAATGGCTCCCTATATAGTCCACGCTTTTTCACCATAATCCCTATGGGCCCTGGTAAAAGAAGCAGTGCATTAAATAGGGAATAGGGTGCAGGTTGGGACGAAACCGCTGCTAGAAGAGCCTCGTCAGCAGATACCATGGTGCCAGTAAGCAGTTATTGAAAAAGGACCCCATTATCAAGGTTACTCAGCGTAGAGAGAGAGAACGAGGTAAATGATTGTCATTGGATTCCATCTGATGTTTTTTCTTTTCTTCAGTTGTCCTGATTGCTAGGTTAGGCTTTTCAGTTAGACATAACGTTGGAGAGTGGAGAACGAGTACAAATGTAGGCCCACTTTGATACTTGATACTTATCTGCTACTGCACCAAACGGAGGAGAACACACTGAAATAGGAAGAGGGACTTCCTGGGTCATGTTCATTAGTGCACACCGTAGCAAATAGTATTCCGTTGTAAATTAGCGCTTCTTAAGTTCAGGTTGTCCCTCCCTGTTTCGTTGTGTTTTCTTCCATTTAGTCTGAATGAATACGGGACCTCGACATCCGGCTGCCAAGTGGGTTGGTCTATACCCTCCATGGCTGCACGCCTGCCCAGTCATGTGAAATCCATAGATTAGGGCCTAATGAATTTATTTTAATCGACTGATTTCCTTATAAAACTGTGACCTCAGTATTTTAGAAATTGTTTCATGTTGCGTTTATATTTTTGCTAGACAACCATTTTCATATATTTCTATAGATTTTAAATTAGATTTGAGTCAAAACCGTAACTCGGCCACTAAGGAACATTCACTGTCTTCATGGTAAAGAACTCCAGTGTAGATTTGGCCTTGTGTTTTAAGTTATTGTCGTGCTGAAAGGTGAATTCATCTCCCTGTGTCTGGTGGAAAGAAGACTGAACCAGGTTTTCCTCTAGGATTTGCCTGTACTTAGTGACATTGTGTTTATTTTTTTTCATCCTGAAAAACGATTACAAGCATACCCATAACATGATGCAGCCACCACTATGCTTGAAAATATGGAGAGTGGCACTCATGTTCTGTGAAAATTCAATACATTACTAATACTTTGTATTCAGGACAGAAAGAGAATTGCTTTACGACATTTTGTGCAATAGTACTTTTGTACTTTAGTGCCTTGTTGCAAACAGGATGCACGTTTTGGCATATTTGTATTCTGTACAGGCTTCCTCCTTTTCACTCTGTCATTTTGTTTAGTATTGTGGAGTAACTACAATGTTGTTGATCCATCCTCAGTTTTCTCCCATCACAGCCATTAAACTCTGTAACTGTTTTAAAGTCACGATTGGCCTCATGGTGAAACCCCTGAGTGGTTTCCTTCCTCTCCTGCAACTGAGTTAGGAAGGACGCCTCTAACTTTGTAGTGACTAGGTGTATTGATACACCATCCAAAGTGTAATGAATAAGGTTGGCTTTTTACCCCAATTTACCCCAAAATTGGCCTGTGTTACATTTAGTCCCACTCTCCCCTATACACTCACAGCAAATTGGAAAGTGGTAACATGTTAACCATGCCACTGCTAAAAACTCTGGCTTTAAAATTATGCAGTTTGCGCATATTTAGGAGTTGTGAAATAACCAAAGTAGGAATGGAAAGCTGAGATCTACCTTTAAAAAAAAAACCATGGCCATTAAAACTGCAGTTTTCCCTGCGATTGGAAATGCACAACTTAAATGCACCTCGGGAGGAATATTTATCTTGCATAGAACACATGTAACAGTATAACAACAGTCACCCACGAAGCATCGTTACCCATCGCTCCACAAAAGCCGTGGCCCTTGCAGAGCAAGGGGAACTACTACTTCAAGGTCTCAGAGCAAGTGACGTCACCGATTGAAACGCTATTTAGACGGCACCACCGCTAACTAAGCTAGCCGTTTCACATCCGTTACACACACAACAACAAGCCGGCAAGGTAGATCAACTATTTATTAGAATATAGTCTGATTTCTCTGTTCATTACTCGTTTTGTTGGCAGAGGAAAAGTAAATTCTAGCATCTTCAAAGTGCGCCTCGGCAGAAATTATTTTTCATGTTCCATATTTACTTGCCGTGATGGCAATCATTTAGATGTTTGATGAGTCGGAAACACTGCTGTGCACAGTCCTGGGTTCCCTGAAAATCATAGCAAATCATTTCTTTGTCCTATGAAGTGTGAAAAACATTGGTATTGTTAGCCCTCATTTGCTCACCCATTATTTCTGAAGGTTAAATGTCAACCGAGACCAAGATGGTATAAATGTTATCCCAGGAGTCATTAGTGCGTAGAGAGGTATTGAATGGTTGGCTACAGTTCTAGCCTATTAGAGAAGACATACAGCTATCTGACCTTTTGTCTGCTCTATGTGGTTACCTGGCTATTAAGGCCTGGTTGAAAGGGTTGCACTGTCATTTACTCTCACCAGGCTGTGCTGTGCTCATGCTTGGCCAAACAGACACCACGGGAAAATAATGATAATACACTATAGTACTGAGAAGTGACATACATTTACTGATTCCCGATGAATTGAACCCATGACCTTCACGTTGCTAGTGACACAGTGTTTACCAATCGGACCACACCCATAATAATGACTTCTCTTTTCCCATGATTCCCCCTGGTCAGAAGTAGGTGAGATATGTCTAGAGGTCAGTCTTTATATTATTTATCTAGGCAAGTCAGTTAAGAACAAATTCTTATTTACAATGACGGCCTAGGAACAGTGGGTTAACTGCCTTGTTCAGGGGCAGAACGACAAATTGCTTTTTTTTTTACCTTGCTCTGGGATTCGATCTTGCAACCTTTTGGTTACTGGCCCAACGCTCTAACCACTAGGCTACCTGCCTCCCCAATCTCATAGTAGTCTGATCCACAACATGAATTAAAGGAATAGTTCACCTAAAATAAAGTCTTGTTTCTTCTGCACCGTGTATTAGTTACCGTTGTAGTGTGGACGCTGTTGTTCACTTGAACTAAAACAACTGTTAAATGTTTTTATAGTTACAGTTCTCATCCTTTGGTGTGGAGGGCCCTTTTCTTTTATAATGACTCTCCTCTTTCCGTGATTCCCCTGCAGATTAAAAGTGGTAAGAGTGAGAAGGAGGTGCAGCAGCTGCTTCTGAAGAGTGTCCAGTATCTGGAGCGTTACATGTACCTGATCCTCTTCAACAGCTACCTGCATCTGGAGAAGAAGAACTCCTGGCAACGATCCTTCACCACCTGGATGCAACAGGTTAGTGGGCCTCCCGTTCATTCACACAGCACAACTCACAGTGGAATAACAGCTGGCTAGAACGAAGAGACTCACAGTGGTATAACTTAAGGAGCCATACACTGGCCTAGAATAGAAGAGACTGGACTAGACTGGCCTAGAATAGAAGAGACTGGACTAGACTGGCCTAGAATAGAAGAGACTGGATGCAACAGGTTGGTGGGCCTCCCGTTCATTCACACAGCACAACTCACAGTACACTGGAATAGACTGGACTAGACTGGCCTAGAATAGAAGAGACTGGATGCAACAGGTTGGTGGGCCTCTCGTTCATTCACACAGCACAACTCACAGAGGAATAACGTAGCAGTACAATGGCCTAGAATAGAAGTAGAAGAGACTGGACTAGACTGGCCTAAAATAGAAGAGACTGGGTACAACAGGTTAGTGGGACTCCCGTTCATTCACACAGCACAACTCACAGAGGAATAACGTAGCAGTACACTGGCCTAGAATAGAAGAGACTGGACTAGACTGGCCTAAAATAGAAGAGACTGGGTACAACAGGTTAGTGGGCCTCCCGTTCATTCACACAGCACAACTCACAGTGGAATAATATAGAATAAAATAGAATAGAAGAGACTGGGCTGGAATAGAATATATCTTCATTGGGTTGGCCTTCCATTCACACAGCAGAACAGTAGAAACACTGATCCAATAGTCAATTCTGACCCAGAATGAGGCTATATAATTACATTCATCATTACTACAGTGCTGGGGTGAATTATAGTTCATTTCAGTCAATTCAGGAACTAAACTGAAATATCAATTCCAAATACATTTTCTCCCATTTTGCTTTTCCATGGGGAAAAAAAGATGCTTTTCAATTAGGAAAATTGCTTTTCAAACAAGAAAATTGCATTTCAATGAGGGAAAATTCAACGTAATTGCCCTTAACCCAGTCACATTCATTAACTAAATAGGTGAATTAAATTTACTTTTATCTTGTTTTTAAAAAAATAAGATATGATCCAACATCAACGACCAGTTATTACTGTTTTTGTATTATGTTGTATTCTTATATCCAGTTGTCAGATGTCCTCGTTTCGGTTTCTTTGACCTCTACCGGTCCAATGAAATCTCAGAATAATGCTGCTGTGGCTTATGAAGGAAAAGGCCCCCGTCAGCCCTTTTCTGTGCAGTGAGGAAACGTGTGGCAGGTTTCCAGACCCAGGCGATCTGATATCTGATCCACGGCACATACAACCAACCCCCCTCTGCACCCCTCGCTCCTCCTCACAGACTGACACATTCATCAATTCCAGCAGCTTCATACAAGGCCAGCTGAGAATCAATTCCAGCAGCTTCATACAAGGCCAGCTGAGAATCAATTCCAGCAGCTTCATACAAGGCCAGCTGAGAATCAATTCCAGCAGCTTCATACAAGGCCAGCTGAGAATCAATTCCAGCAGCTTCATACAAGGCCAGCTGAGAATCAATTCCAGCAGCTTCATACAAGGCCAGCTGAGAATCAATTCCAGCAGCTTCAGACAAGGCCAGCTGAGAATCAATTCCAGCAGCTTCATACAAGGCCAGCTGAGAATCAATTCCAGCAGCTTCATGCAAGGCCAGCTGAGAATCAATTCCAGCAGCTTCATGCAAGGCCAGCTGAGAATCAATCAACTATTCAGAAAATGGAGCTGAGGACCTTCATTCTATTCACAAGTGTGGAGAAAGCAACAGGTTGTATCCCAAATAGCTTAAACCTAAACTAGGGCTGAAGGAAGAGGCTGAGGAATGGTAAACTAGGGCTGAAGGAAGAGGCTGAGGAATGGTAAACTAGGACTGAAGGAAGAGGCTGAGGATTGGTAAACTAGGACTGAAGGAAGAGGCTGAGGAATGGTAAACTAGGACTGAAGGAAGAGGCTGAGGATTGGTAAACTAGGACTGAAGGAAGAGGCTGAGGATTGGTAAACTAGGACTGAAGGAAGAGGCTGAGGATTGGTAAACTAGGACTGAAGGAAGAGGCTGAGGATTGGTAAACTAGGACTGAAGGAAGAGGCTGAGGATTGGTAAACTAGGACTGAAGGAAGAGGCTGAGGATTGGTAAACTAGGACTGAAGGAAGAGGCTGAGGATTGGTAAACTAGGACTGAAGGAAGAGGCTGAGGATTGGTAAACTAGGGCTGAAGGAAGAGGCTGGGGAATGGTAAACTAGGGCTGAAGGAAGAGGCTGAGGAATGGTAAACTAGGGCTGAAGGAAGAGGCTGAGGAATGGTAAACTAGGGCTGAAGGAAGAAGGGCTGAGGAATGGTAAACTAGGGCTGAAGGAAGAGGCTAAGCTAAGGCTGAGGGGGAATGGTAAACAAGAAATAGGGCTGAGAAGGAAGAGGTCCTATTTGGCTAATGGTGAAAAACTGATTGGGCTGAAGGAACATGTTGATTGGCTAATGCCTTGAAACGCAACATGTTGATTGGCTAAACTAGGGCTGAAGGAAGAACATGTTGAATGGTAAATGGCTGAAAGGAAGACTGTTGATTGGCTAAATGGGCTGAAAAGAGGACATGTTGATTGGCTAATGCCTGAAGGAAGAGGCTGAGGAATGGTAAACTAGGGCTGAAAGAAAGGCGTAACATGTTGATTGGTAAACCTTGAAAGAAACATGTTGATTGGCTAATGCATACTGAAAGCAAATGTTGTTTGGCTAATGCCTTGAAACATGTTGATTGGCTAATGCCTTGAAACGCAACATGTTGATTGGCTAATGCCTTGAAACGCAACATGTTGATTGGCTAATGCCTTGAAACGGGACATGTTTCACAGAATCGATGGAAAACAGAAGTGCCCATGTGAATTCATATCCTTCAGCCGTGGAGAGATACTCTTTCAGACTGTGCCATACATTAAAATGGTTTGATAAGTGCTTGTGCGTGTGTGTTTATGCAACAGAATATTCAACACTTATGCAAAGGCAATATGTTTGCTGTAGATAAGAACTAGATGAAAACATCAGTCCATCTCTGATAGCCAGCCCTGCATTCACACATTCCATAATGATATAAGCCATGGTGGTCTGCTGATTGTTACTGTCCTATAGGACCAGTCTGAGGGAAGCTGTTACTGTACTATAGGACCAGTCTGAGGGAAGCTGTTACTGTCCTATAGGACCAGTCTGAGGGAAGCTGCTGTTACTGTCCTATAGGACCAGTCTGAGGAAGCTGTTACTGTCCTATAGGACCAGTCTGAGGGAAGCTGTTACTGTACTATAGGACCAGTCTGAGGGAAGACCAGTCTGACTGTTACTGTCCTATAGGACCAGTCTGAGGGAAGCTGACTGTTACTGTCCTATAGGACCAGTCTGGGGAAGCTGTTACTGTACTATAGGACCAGTCTGAGGGAAGCTGTTACTGTCCTATAGGACCAGTCTGAGGGAAGCTGTTACTGTACTATAGGACCAGTCTGAGGGAAGCTGTTACTGTACTATAGGACCAGTCTGAGGGAAGCTGACTGTTACTGTACTATAGGACCAGTCTGGGGGAAGCTGTTACTGTACTATAGGACCAGTCTGGGGGAAGCTGTTACTGTCCTATAGGACCAGTCTGAGGGAAGCTGTTACTGTACTATAGGACCAGTCTGAGGGAAGCTGACTGTTACTGTACTATAGGACCAGTCTGGGGGAAGCTGTTACTGTCCTATAGGACCAGTCTGAGGGAAGCTGTTACTGTCCTATAGGACCAGTCTGAGGGAAGCTGACTGTTACTGTCCTATAGGACCAGTCTGAGGGAAGCTGTTACTGTACTATAGGACCAGTCTGAGGGAAGCTGTTACTGTACTATAGGACCAGTCTGAGGGAAGCTGTTACTGTACTATAGGACCAGTCTGAGGGAAGCTGTTACTGTACTATAGGACCAGTCTGAGGGAAGCTGTTACTGTCCTATAGGACCAGTCTGAGGGAAGCTGTTACTGTACTATAGGACCAGTCTGAGGGAAGCTGACTGTTACTGTCCTATAGGACCAGTCTGAGGGAAGCTGTTACTGTACTATAGGACCAGTCTGAGGGAAGTGCTGAACCTAATATGAGGAAGCTTTGCATTAAGGCAATCATTTCATTTTCACTCCAGCCCAATCAATGTCAGGCTTATCAATTCCTGAATCCCAAATTCACCCTACCCCCCTTTTTATAGTGCACTGCTTTTGTACAAAGTAGTCCACTATAAAGAATGAAAAGTCAGTCCACTATAAAGGGAATAGATGGCCGTTTGGGACACGGTCAGGCTGGTCAGGTTTGAAAGTGTCTGTGTCTGTTTAGAGGGAATAGTGTTAGTGTTCTGAGGGAATAGGGGGGGCTGTTTTAGAGGGAATAGGGGGTGTTTGTAGTGTTCTAGAGGGAATAGGGGGCTGGGGCTGTTTGTAGTGTTCTAGAGGGAATAGGGGCTGTTTGTAGTGTTCTAGAGGGAATAGGGGGCTGTTTGTAGTGTTCTAGAGGGAATAGGGGGCTGTTTGTAGTGTTCTAGAGGGAAGGGGCTGTTTGTAGTTCTAAAGAGGGCTGTTTGGGACACGGTCAGGTTTTGAAAGTTTGTAGTGTTCTAGAGGCCATTTGGAGGAGGCAGAGTAAAACATGACATATTGATTCATCTACAGTTCCAATATGTTAACACTAAGACGGCTGGTTTTGCTGTACGGTTGCTACGACTACCCTGCCTCTGTATGCATCCCAAATGGCACCCTAGTACCATAGGGCTCTGGTCAAACGTAGTGCACTGTATCCTGGGGCGGCAGGTAGCCTAGTGGTTAGAGCATTGGGCCAGTAATCGAAAGGTTGCTAGATCGAATTCCTGAGCTGACAAGGTAAAAATCTGTCGTTCTGCCCCTGAACAAGGCAGTTAACCCACTGTTCCTAGGCTGTCATTGAGAATAAGAATTTGTTCTTAACTGACTTTTACATTTTTTTCATTTCACCTTTATTTCACCTTTATTCAACCTTTATTTAACCAGAACAAGTTGTCCTTTACAACTGCGACCTGGCCAAGATAAAGCAAAGGAGTGCGACACAAACAACAACACAGTGTTACATGGAATAGACAAGCGTACATTCAATAACACAACAGAAAAACATCTATATACAGTGTTTGCAAATGAGGTAAGATTAGGGAGGTAAGGCAATAAATAGGCCGTAGTGGCAAAGTAATTACAATTTAGCAATTAAACACTTGAGTGATAGATGTGCAGAAGATGAATGTGCAAGTAGAGATACTGGGGAGCAGAGGCAAAAAAAAAAAAAAAATAAAAACAATCTGGGGATGAGGTAGTTGGATGGGCTATAAACAGATTTAACTAGACTTGCCTAGTTAAATAAGTCAGGTTCCATATAGGCTGAAGACGCACATGAATCTACCATTACAATATGTTAGACTAAGATCGGTGATTTAGTCGTATTACTGTCCTTACCTTCACCAACCTCCTGTTATAAACAATATGTTAGACTAAGATCGGTGATTTAGTCTTATTACTGTCCTTACCTTCACCATCCTCCTGTTATAAAATATGTTAGACTAAGATCGGTGATTTAGTCTTATTACTGTCCTTACCTTCACCATCCTCCTGTTATAAACAATATGTTAGACTAAGATCAGTGATTTAGTCGTATTACTGTCCTTACCTTCACCATCCTCCTGTTATAAACAATATGTTAGACTAAGATCGGTGATTTAGTCTTATTACTGTCCTTACCTTCACCATCCTCCTGTTATAAACAATATGTTAGACTAAGATCGGTGATTTAGTCATATTACTGTCCTTACCTTAACCATCCTCCTGTTATAAACAATATGTTAGACTAAGATCGGTGATTTAGTCTTATTACTGTCCTTACCTTCACCATCCTCCTGTTATAAACAATATGTTAGACTAAGATCGGTGATTTAGTCTTATTACTGTCCTTACCTTCACCATCCTCCTGTTATAAACAATATGTTAGACTAAGATCGGTGATTTAGTCTTATTACTGTCCTTACCTTCACCATCCTCCTGTTATAAACAATGTTAGACTAAGATCGGTGATTTAGTCTGTTATAAACAATATTACTGTCCTTACCTTCACCATCCTCCTGTTATAAACAATATGTTAGACTAAGATCGGTGATTTAGTCTTATTACTGTCCTTACCTTCACCATCCTCCTGTTATAAACAATATGTTAGACTAAGATCGGTGATTTAGTCGTATTACTGTCCTTACCTTCACCATCCTCCTGTTATAAACAATATGTTAGACTAAGATCGGTGATTTAGTCTTATTACTGTCCTTACCTTCACCATCCTCCTGTTATAAACAATATGTTAGACTAAGATCGGTGATTTAGTCGTATTACTGTCCTTACCTTCACCATCCTCCTGTTATAAACAATATGTTAGACTAAGATCGGTGATTTAGTCGTATTACTGTCCTTACCTTCACCATCCTCCTGTTATAAACAATATGTTAGACTAAGATCGGTGATTTAGTCGTATTACTGTCCTTACCTTCACCATCCTCCTGTTATAAACAATATGTTAGACTAAGATCGGTGATTTAGTCTTATTACTGTCCTTACCTTCACCATCCTCCTGTTATAAACAATATGTTAGACTAAGATCGGTGATTTAGTCTTATTACTGTCCTTACCTTCACCATCCTCCTGTTATAAACAATATGTTAGACTAAGATCGGTGATTTAGTCGTATTACTGTCCTTACCTTCACCATCCTCCTGTTATAAACAATATGTTAGACTAAGATCGGTGATTTAGTCGTATTACTGTCCTTACCTTCACCATCCTCCTGTTATAAACAATATGTTAGACTAAGATCGGTGATTTAGTCGTATTACTGTCCTTACCTTCACCATCCTCCTGTTATAAACAATATGTTAGACTAAGATCGGTGATTTAGTCGTATTACTGTCCTTACCTTCACCATCCTCCTGTTATAAACAATATGTTAGACTAAGATCGGTGATTTAGTCGTATTACTGTCCTTACCTTCACCATCCTCCTGTTATAAACAATATGTTAGACTAAGATCGGTGATTTAGTCGTATTACTGTCCTTACCTTCACCATCCTCCTGTTATAAACAATATGTTAGACTAAGATCGGTGATTTAGTCGTATTACTGTCCTTACCTTCACCATCCTCCTGTTATAAACAATATGTTAGACTAAGATCGGTGATTTAGTCGTATTACTGTCCTTACCTTCACCATCCTCCTGTTATAAACAATATGTTAGACTAAGATCGGTGATTTAGTCGTATTACTGTCCTTACCTTCACCATCCTCCTGTTATAAACAATATGTTAGACTAAGATCGGTGATTTAGTCGTATTACTGTCCTTACCTTCACCATCCTCCTGTTATAAACAATATGTTAGACTAAGATCGGTGATTTAGTCTTATTACTGTCCTTACCTTCACCATCCTCCTGTTATAAACAATATGTTAGACTAAGATCGGTGATTTAGTCGTATTACTGTCCTTACCTTCACCATCCTCCTGTTATAAACAATATGTTAGACTAAGATCGGTGATTTAGTCGTATTACTGTCCTTACCTTCACCATCCTCCTGTTATAAACAATATGTTAGACTAAGATCGGTGATTTAGTCTTATTACTGTCCTTACCTTCACCATCCTCCTGTTATAAACAATATGTTAGACTAAGATCGGTGATTTAGTCGTATTACTGTCCTTACCTTCACCATCCTCCTGTTATAAACAATATGTTAGACTAAGATCGGTGATTTAGTCGTATTACTGTCCTTACCTTCACCATCCTCCTGTTATAAACAATATGTTAGACTAAGATCGGTGATTTAGTCCGTATTACTGTCCTTACCTTCACCATCCTCCTGTTATAAACAATATGTTAGACTAAGATCGGTGATTTAGTCGTATTACTGTCCTTACCTTCACCATCCTCCTGTTATAAACAATATGTTAGACTAAGATCGGTGATTTAGTCGTATTACTGTCCTTACCTTCACCATCCTCCTGTTATAAACAATATGTTAGACTAAGATCGGTGATTTAGTCTTATTACTGTCCTTACCTTCACCATCCTCCTGTTATAAACAATATGTTAGACTAAGATCGGTGATTTAGTCGTATTACTGTCCTTACCTTCACCATCCTCCTGTTATAAACAATATGTTAGACTAAGATCGGTGATTTAGTCGTATTACTGTCCTTACCTTCACCATCCTCCTGTTATAAACAATATGTTAGACTAAGATCGGTGATTTAGTCTTATTACTGTCCTTACCTTCACCATCCTCCTGTTATAAACAATTTATGTTAGTTATAAACTAAGATCGGTGATTTAGTCTTATTACTGTCCTTACCTTCACCATCCTCCTGTTATAAACAATATGTTAGACTAAGATCGGTGATTTAGTCGTATTACTGTCCTTACCTTCACCATCCTCCTGTTATAAACAATATGTTAGACTAAGATCGGTGATTTAGTCGTATTACTGTCCTTACCTTCACCATCCTCCTGTTATAAACAATATGTTAGACTAAGATCGGTGATTTCGGTGATTTAAGAGATTTCGTATTACTGTCCTTACCTTCACCATCCTCCTGTTATAAACAATATGTTAGACTAAGATCGGTGATTTAGTCGTATTACTGTCCTTACCTTCACCATCCTCCTGTTATAAACAATATGTTAGACTAAGATCAGTGATTTAGTCGTATTACTGTCCTTACCTTCACCATCCTCCTGTTATAAACAATATGTTAGACTAAGATCGGTGATTTAGTCGTATTACTGTCCTTACCTTCACCATCCTCCTGTTATAAACAATATGTTAGACTAAGATCGGTGATTTAGTCTTATTACTGTCCTTACCTTCACCATCCTCCTGTTATAAACAATATGTTAGACTAAGATCGGTGATTTAGTCTGTCCTTATTACTGTCCTTACCTTCACCATCCTCCTGTTATAAACAATATGTTAGACTAAGATCGGTGATTTAGTCGTATTACTGTCCTTACCTTCACCATCCTCCTGTTATAAACAATATGTTAGACTAAGATCGGTGATTTAGTCCTGTTATAAACAATATGTTAGACTAAGATCCTTACCTTCACCATCCTCCTGTTATAAACAATATGTTAGACTAAGATCGGTGATTTAGTCGTATTACTGTCCTTACCTTCACCATCCTCCTGTTATAAACAATATGTTAGACTAAGATCGGTGATTTAGTCGTATTACTGTCCTTACCTTCACCATCCTCCTGTTATAAACAATATGTTAGACTAAGATCGGTGATTTAGTCGTATTACTGTCCTTACCTTCACCATCCTCCTGTTATAAACAATATGTTAGACTAAGATCGGTGATTTAGTATTACTGTCCTTACCTTCACCATCCTCCTGTTATAAACAATATGTTAGACTAAGATCGGTGATTTAGTCGTATTACTGTCCTTACCTTCACCATCCTCCTGTTATAAACAATATGTTAGACTAAGATCGGTGATTTAGTCGTATTACTGTCCTTACCTTCACCATCCTCCTGTTATAAACAATATGTTAGACTAAGATCGTTATAAACAATATGTTAGACTAAGATCGGTGATTTAGTCTATTACTGTCCTTACCTTCACCATCCTCCTGTTATAAACAATATGTTAGACTAAGATCGGTGATTTAGTCGTATTACTGTCCTTACCTTCACCATCCTCCTGTTATAAACAATATGTTAGACTAAGATCGGTGATTTAGTCGTATTACTGTCCTTACCTTCACCATCCTCCTGTTATAAACAATATGTTAGACTAAGATCGGTGATTTAGTCGTATTACTGTCCTTACCTTCACCATCCTCCTGTTATAAACAATATGTTAGACTAAGATCGGTGATTTAGTCGTATTACTGTCCTTACCTTCACCATCCTCCTGTTATAAACAATATGTTAGACTAAGATCGGTGATTTAGTATAAACAATATTACTGTCCTTACCTTCACCATCCTCCTGTTATAAACAATATGTTAGACTAAGATCGGTGATTTAGTCGTATTACTGTCCTTACCTTCACCATCCTCCTGTTATAAACAATATGTTAGACTAAGATCGGTGATTTAGTCGTATTACTGTCCTTACCTTCACCATCCTCCTGTTATAAACAATATGTTAGACTAAGATCGGTGATTTAGTCGTATTACTGTCCTTACCTTCACCATCCTCCTGTTATAAACAATATGTTAGACTAAGATCGGTGATTTAGTCGTATTACTGTCCTTACCTTCACCATCCTCCTGTTATAAACAATATGTTAGACTAAGATCGGTGATTTAGTCGTATTACTGTCCTTACCTTCACCATCCTCCTGTTATAAACAATATGTTAGACTAAGATCGGTGATTTAGTCTTATTACTGTCCTTACCTTCACCATCCTCCTGTTATAAACAATATGTTAGACTAAGATCGGTGATTTAGTCGTATTACTGTCCTTACCTTCACCATCCTCCTGTTATAAACAATATGTTAGACTAAGATCGGTGATTTAGTCGTATTACTGTCCTTACCTTCACCATCCTCCTGTTATAAACAATATGTTAGACTAAGATCGGTGATTTAGTCTTATTACTGTCCTTACCTTCACCATCCTCCTGTTATAAACAATATGTTCTAAGACCATCCTCCTACCTTCACCATCCTCCTGTTATAAACAATATGTTAGACTAAGATCGGTGATTTAGTCTTATTACTGTCCTTACCTTCACCATCCTCCTGTTATAAACAATATGTTAGACTAAGATCGGTGATTTAGTCTTATTACTGTCCTTACCTTCACCATCCTCCTGTTATAAACAATATGTTAGACTAAGATCGGTGATTTAGTCGTATTACTGTCCTTACCTTCACCATCCTCCTGTTATAAACAATATGTTAGACTAAGATCGGTGATTTAGTCGTATTACTGTCCTTACCTTCACCATCCTCCTGTTATAAACAATATGTTAGACTAAGATCGGTGATTTAGTCGTATTACTGTCCTTACCTTCACCATCCTCCTGTTATAAACAATATGTTAGACTAAGATCGGTGATTTAGTCTTATTACTGTCCTTACCTTCACCATCCTCCTGTTATAAACAATATGTTAGACTAAGATCGGTGATTTAGTCGTATTACTGTCCTAGACTGTCCTTACCTTCACCATCCTCCTGTTATAAACAATATGTTAGACTAAGATCGGTGATTTAGTCGTATTACTGTCCTTACCTTCACCATCCTCCTGTTATAAACAATATGTTAGACTAAGATCGGTGATTTATACTGTCCTTACCTTCACCATCCTCCTGTTATAAACAATATGATTAGACTAAGATCGGTGATTTAGTCGTATTACTGTCCTTACCTTCACCATCCTCCTGTTATAAACAATATGTTAGACTAAGATCGGTGATTTAGTCTTATTACTGTCCTTACCTTCACCATCCTCCTGTTATAAACAATATGTTAGACTAAGATCGGTGATTTAGTCGTATTACTGTCCTTACCTTCACCATCCTCCTGTTATAAACAATATGTTAGACTAAGATGGGTGATTTAGTCGTATTACTGTCCTTACCTTCACCATCCTCCTGTTATAAACAATATGTTAGACTAAGATGGGTGATTTAGTCGTATTACTGTCCTTACCTTCACCATCCTCCTGTTATAAACAATATGTTAGACTAAGATCGGTGATTTAGTCGTATTACTGTCCTTACCTTCACCATCCTCCTGTTATAAACAATATGTTAGACTAAGATGGGTGATTTAGTCGTATTTACTGTCCTTACCTTCACCATCCTCCTGTTATAAACAATATGTTAGACTAAGATCGGTGATTTAGTGTATTACTGTCCTTACCTTCACCATCCTCCTGTTATAAACAATATGTTAGACTAAGATCGGTGATTTAGTCGTATTACTGTCCTTACCTTCACCATCCTCCTGTTATAAACAATATGTTAGACTAAGATCGGTGATTTAGTCGTTATAAACAATATGTTATTACTTCACCATCCTCCTGTTATGTCCTTACCTTCACCATCCTCCTGTTATAAACAATATGTTAGACTAAGATCGGTGATTTAGTCGTATTACTGTCCTTACCTTCACCATCCTCCTGTTATAAACAATATGTTAGACTAAGATCGGTGATTTAGTCGTATTACTGTCCTTACCTTCACCATCCTCCTGTTATAAACAGTGGAGCAGCAATAACAACCCAAAAGGGGTCCAACTTTAAAACATCCTAATGTTAATATGACCGTACACATTGCTCTGTTCTCCGACCCCTGTTCCTCCTGTCCCTGAGCTGGAATAAACCGATTTGAACAGATCCTTCGTTCCACTATAAAAACATTGAATTCCAAAAATAGACCGGAACAATTGCTAATGAAAACAGTTGTTGAATACAGAAATATGTGAGGTCGGTGGTTCGCTCAGTCGGTTGGGGCGATATCCTTCCTGTTATGATTAGGTGGAAGATAGACTTGAGTTAACAAAACATTAGGAACACCTTCCTGATATTGAGCTGAACCCCTTTTGCTAACTTTTGAGTCTGGATCCCGCGATGCAGTTGGCAGCAGTTGCTGGGACTACTACTCTCTGTCCAGGGAACCTACCGACCAAGGCCGGGTCTGAGGAGGTATTTGGCGTAGCAGCTAGCTATCAAGTTGGCAGGGTTTTCTTGAGTGCTTGAACGCAGCTCGCGACAAGGTTAGCCATTGTGGCTGGGACCGCTGATTGTCCCGGGTTTGTGACTGTCTAGATCCCTGCTGTTTGTTGTTGTTTTCAATCTTCTCTGTGACCTGCCCTGTCTGGAACTGTGAGGAGTAACAGTGTAACCTACGTTGATAGCTACCATGACAAAGACCAAAACCGTCAGGAGTACCATTGAGGACAGTGGTGTCTTATAATGGTGATCTTATAATTGAACAAAAATAGTTCTACAAGCAGTTGTTACCATGACAAGAAAATAGCTTCAAGTGTTTTGTCCAAATACTGGTGGATTCAACTAATAAAAGAATGAACGACCTGACCAGAGACATTCAGGACCTGAAGAACTGTTGCAGGTGTCACGGCCGTTGCTGGGAGAAGACCAAGGTGCAGCGTGGTGAGCGTACATTTCTGTTTATTAGGTAAATGTCGCCAACAAAACAAGGAAACGACCGTGTTTTTATGATGCCTCTAACAAAGTCAACTACCCACAACGAAAGGAGGGAAAGAGGGCTACCTAAGTATGGTACCCAATCAGAGACAACGATGGACAGCTGTCCCTGATTGAGAGCCATACCCAGCCAAAACATAGAAACACAAAATCATAGAATGCCCACCCCAAATCACACACTGACCAATCCAAATAGAGACATAAAAAGGCTCTCTAAGGTCAGGGCGTGAAAGCAGAATAATGGCAAGATAACCGCAATCTAAGTAATTGAGAGAGGACATCAGTTCTGTCTGTGAATCCATGATAATAATGACAGAGAAATCAGACTCGAGGTACAGTCAAGGCGGAACAACATGGTTGTAGACGGAATTGCAGAATCTCCACATGAGACCTGGACAGAGTCTGAGGACAAAGTGAGTTTAAATGATCTGAGAAATAGAAGATGGACCACAGGAAGATTGAGGTGGAGCGCGCCCACAGGACTGGAAAACCCACCACTGGCCCAAGTGACAGGCCCAGACCGATAGTGGTCAAGTTCCTGAGGTTCAAGGACAAGGTAGCTGTTCTGGAAAAGGCCAAGAAGCCGAGAGGAACGTACCGCTCATTTGGAAAGTATTCAGACACCATGACTTTTTCCACATTTTGTTATGTTACAGCCTTATTCTAAAATGGATTGAATATTGTTTTTCATCCATCTACACACTACTGCATAATGACAAAGCAAAAACAGGTTTTTAGATTTTTGCAAATGTATAAAAAAAAATCATAAACAGATACCTTATTTACATAACTATTCAGACCCTTTGCTATGATACTTGAAATTGAGCTCAGGTGCATCCTGTTTCCATTGATCATCCTTGAGATGTTTCTACAACTTGATTGGAGTTCACCTGTGGTAAATGATATTGATTGGACATGATTTGGAAAGGCACACACCTGTTTATATTTGACAGTGCAGGTCAGAGCAAAGACCAAGCCATGAGGTATAAGGAATTGTCCGTACTGCTCAGAGACGGTGTTGATTGTGTCGAGGCACAGATCTGGGGAAGGGTACCAAAAAATGTCTACAGCATTGAAGGTCCCCAAGAAGTGGCCTCCTCCATCATTCTTAAATGGAAGAAGTTGAAACCACCAAGAGCTGGTGCCCAGCCACCAAGATCCCGATGGTCATTTGACACAGCTTCCGAGTTCCTTGTGGAGATGGGAAACCTTCCAGAAGGACAAATCTCTGCAGCACTCCACCAATCAGGCCTTTATGGTAGATGGCCAGACGGAAGCCACTCCTCAGTAAAAGGCACATGCCAGCCCAGGGTTGGAGTTTGCCAAAAGGCACCTAAAGACTCACAGATCATGAGAAACAAGATTTCTGGTCTGATGAAACCAAGAATGAACACTTTGGCCTGAATGCCAAGCATCACATCTGGAGAAAACCTAGCATGGTGGTGGAAACATCATGCTGTGGGGATGTTTTTCAGCGGCAGGGATTGGGAGACAGCCAGATCGAGGGAAAGCTGAACAGAGCAAAGTATAGAGAGATCCTTGATGAAAACTAAGTCGGGATTCAGGGACGATTGCTCCAGAGCGTCAGGACCTCAGACTGAGGCGAAGGTTCACCTGTTCAACAGGACAATGACCATAAGCACACAGTCAAGACAATGCAGGAATGGCTTCTGGACAAGTCTCTGAATGTCCTTGAGTGGCCCAGCCAGGGCACAATCTGAGGGGACACCACCAGTGGTCAGGGAGGAGTTGTTGAGGGAAGTGAGGGGACACCGCCAGTGGTCAGGGATGAGTTGTTGAGGGAAGTGAGGGGACACCGCCAGTGGTCAGGGAGGAGTTGTTGAGGGAAGTGCGGAATGGGAGCAGGTCTCCAGAGATGGGCGACCAAGCCGACCAGGAGGAAAGGGGACATTGCGAGTCATAGGATGCGGAAAGATTAGTAGACAAACAGCCTCTAGGGACTGGGAAAGAGTGAGAACAGAAGAGACAAAGAGAGGAAAGATTAGTAGACAAACAGCCTCTAGGGACTGGGAAAGAGTGAGAACAGAAGAGACAAAGAGAGGAAAGATTAGTAGACAAACAGCCTCTAGGGACTGGGAAAGAGTGAGAACAGAAGAGACAAAGAGAGGAAAGATTAGTAGACAAACAGCCTCTAGGGACTGGGAAAGAGTGAGAACAGAAGAGACAAAGAGAGGAAAGATTAGTAGACAAACAGCCTCTAGGGACTGGGAAAGAGTGAGAACAGAAGAGACAAAGAGAGGAAAGATTAGTAGACAAACAGCCTCTAGGGACTGGGAAAGAGTGAGAACAGAAGAGACAAAGAGAGGAAAGATTAGTAGACAAACAGCCTCTAGGGACTGGGAAAGAGTGAGAACAGAAGAGACAAAGAGGGGAAAGATTAGTAGACAAACAGCCTCTAGGGACTGGGAAAGAGTGAGAACAGAAGAGACAAAGAGAGGAAAGATTAGTAGACAAACAGCCTCTAGGGACTGGGAAAGAGTGAGAACAGAAGAGACAAAGAGGGGAAAGATTAGTAGACAAACAGCCTCTAGGGACTGGGAAAGAGTGAGAACAGAAGAGACAAAGAGAGGAAAGATTAGTAGACAAACAGCCTCTAGGGACTGGGAAAGAGTGAGAACAGAAGAGACAAAGAGAGGAAAGATTAGTAGACAAACAGCCTCTAGGGACTGGGAAAGAGTGAGAACAGAAGAGACAAAGAGAGGAAAGATTAGTAGACAAAACAGCCTCTAGTGGACTGGGAAAGAGTGAGAACAGAAGAGACAAAGAGAGGAAAGATTAGTAGACAAACAGCCTCTAGGGACTGGGAAAGAGTGAGAACAGAAGAGACAAAGAGAGGAAAGATTAGTAGACAAACAGCCTCAGGGACTGGGAAAGAGAGAACAAAGAGACAAAGAGAGGAAAGATTAGTAGACAAACAGCCTCTAGGGACTGGGAAAGAGTGAGAACAGAAGAGACAAAGAGAGGAAAGATTAGTAGACAAACAGCCTCTAGGGACTGGGAAAGAGTGAGAACAGAAGAGACAAAGAGAGGAAAGATTAGTAGACAAACAGCCTCTAGGGACTGGGAAAGGTGAGAACAAAGAGTGAGAACAGAAGAGACAAAGAGAGGAAAGATTAGTAGACAAACAGCCTCTAGGGACTGGGAAAGAGTGAGAACAGAAGAGACAAAGAGGGAACTGGGAAAGAGTGAGAACAGAAGAGACAAAAGAGGAAAGATTAGTAGACAAACAGCCTCTAGGGACTGGGAAAGAGTGAGAACAGAAGAGACAAAGAGAGGAAAGATTAGTAGACAAACAGCCTCTAGGGACTGGGAAAGAGTGAGAACAGAAGAGACAAAGAGAGGAAAGATTAGTAGACAAACAGCCTCTAGGGACTGGGAAAGAGTGAGAACAGAAGAGACAAAGAGAGGAAAGATTAGTAGACAAACAGCCTCTAGGGACTGGGAAAGAGTGAGAACAGAAGAGACAAAGAGAGGAAAGATTAGTAGACAAACAGCCTCTAGGGACTGGGAAAGAGTGAGAACAGAAGAGACAAAGAGAGGAAAGATTAGTAGACAAACAGCCTCTAGGGACTGGGAAAGAGTGAGAACAGAAGAGACAAAGAGAGGAAAGATTAGTAGACAAACAGCCTCTAGGGACTGGGAAAGAGTGAGAACAGAAGAGACAAAGAGAGGAAAGAGAACAGCCTCTAGGGACTGGGAAAGAGAACAGAAGAGACAAAGAGAGGAAAGATTAGTAGACAAACAGCCTCTAGGGACTGGGAAAGAGTGAGAACAGAAGAGACAAAGAGAGGAAAGATTAGTAGACAAACAGCCTCTAGGGACTGGGAAAGAGTGAGAACAGAAGAGACAAAGAGAGGAAAGATTAGTAGACAAACAGCCTCTAGGGACTGGGAAAAGTGAGAACAGAAGAGACAAAGAGAGAGGAAAGATTAGTAGACAAACAGCCTCTAGGGACTGGGAAAGAGTGAGAACAGAAGAGACAAAGAGAGGAAAGATTAGTAGACAAACAGCCTCTAGGGACTGGGAAAGAGTGAGAACAGAAGAGACAAAGAGAGGAAAGATTAGTAGACAAACAGCCTCTAGTGGGAACAGAAGGAGAAGGAAAGATTGAGACAAACAGAAGAGACAAAGAGAGGAGAGGAAAGATTAGTAGACAAACAGCCTCTAGGGACTGGGAAAGAGTGAGAACAGAAGAGACAAAGAGAGGAAAGATTAGTAGACAAACAGCCTCTAGGGAGTGAGAACAGAAGAGACAAAGAGAGGAAAGATTAGTAGACAAACAGCCTCTAGGGACTGGGAAAGAGTGAGAACAGAAGAGACAAAGAGAGGAAAGATTAGTAGACAAACAGCCTCTAGGGACTGGGAAAGAGTGAGAACAGAAGAGACAAAGAGAGGAAAGATTAGTAGACAAACAGCCTCTAGGGACTGGGAAAGAGTGAGAACAGAAGAGACAAAGAGAGGAAAGATTAGTAGACAAACAGCCTAGGGACTGGGGGTGAGAACTGGGAAAGAGTGAGAACAGAAGAGACAAAGAGAGGAAAGATTAGTAGACAAACAGCCTCTAGGGACTGGGAAAGAGTGAGAACAGAAGAGACAAAGAGAGGAAAGATTAGTAGACAAACAGCCTCTAGGGACTGGGAAAGAGTGAGAACAGAAGAGACAAAGAGAGGAAAGATTAGTAGACAAACAGCCTCTAGGGGACTGGGAAAGAGAGGAAAGATTAGTAGACAAGAACAGAAGAGACAAGACTTTCAGAAGAGACAAAAGGAGGAAAGATTAGTAGACAAACAGCCTCTAGGGACTGGGAAAGAGTGAGAACAGAAGAGACAAAGAGGGGAAAGATTAGTAGACAAACAGCCTCTAGGGACTGGGAAAGAGTGAGAACAGAAGAGACAAAGAGAGGAAAGATTAGTAGACAAACAGCCTCTAGGGACTGGGAAAGAGTGAGAACAGAAGAGACAAAGAGAGGAAAGATTAGTAGACAAACAGCCTCTAGGGACTGGGAAAGAGTGAGAACAGAAGAGACAAAGAGAGGAAAGATTAGTAGACAAACAGCCTCTAGGGACTGGGAAAGAGTGAGAACAGAAGAGACAAAGAGGGGAAAGATTAGTAGACAAACAGCCTCTAGGGACTGGGAAAGAGTGAGAACAGAAGAGACAAAGAGAGGAAAGATTAGTAGACAAACAGCCTCTAGGGACTGGGAAAGAGTGAGAACAGAAGAGACAAAGAGAGGAAAGATTAGTAGACAAACAGCCTCTAGGGACTGGAAAGAGTGAGAACAGAAGAGACAAAGAGAGGAAAGATTAGTAGACAAACAGCCTCTAGGGACTGGGAAAGAGTGAGAACAGAAGAGACAAAGAGAGGAAAGATTAGTAGACAAACAGCCTCTAGGGACTGGGAAAGAGTGAGAAGAGACAGACAAAAGAGACAAAGAGAGGAAAGGGAAAGATTAGTAGACAAACAGCCTCTAGGGACTGGGAAAGAGTGAGAACAGAAGAGACAAAGAGGGGAAAGATTAGTAGACAAACAGCCTCTAGGGACTGGGAAAGAGTGAGAACAGAAGAGACAAAGAGAGGAAAGGGAAAGATTAGTAGACAAACAGCCTCTAGGGACTGGGAAAGAGTGAGAACAGAAGAGACAAAGAGAGGAAAGATTAGTAGACAAACAGCCTCTAGGGACTGGGAAAGAGTGAGAACAGAAGAGACAAAAAGAGATTAGGACAAACAAGGGATTGAGAACAGAAGAGACAAAGAGGGGAAAGATTAGTAACAAACAGCCTCTAGGGACTGGGAAAGAGTGAGAACAGAAGAGACAAAGAGGGAAAGATTAGTAGACAAACAGCCTCTAGGGACTGGGAAAGAGTGAGAACAGAAGAGACAAAGAGAGGAAAGATTAGTAGACAAACAGCCTCTAGGGACTGGGAAAGAGTGAGAACAGAAGAGACAAAGAGAGGAAAGATTAGTAGACAAACAGCCTCTAGGGACTGGGAAAGAGTGAGAACAGAAGAGACAAAGAGAGGAAAGATTAGTAGACAAACAGCCTCTAGGGACTGGGAAAGAGTGAGAACAGAAGAGACAAAGAGAGGAAAGATTAGTAGACAAACAGCCTCTAGGGACTGGGAAAGAGTGAGAACAGAAGAGACAAAGAGGGGAAAGATTAGTAGACAAACAGCCTCTAGGGACTGGGAAAGAGTGAGAACAGAAGAGACAAAGAGAGGAAAGATTAGTAGACAAACAGCCTCTAGGGACTGGGAAAGAGTGAGAACAGAAGAGACAAAGAGAGGAAAGATTAGTAGACAAACAGCCTCTAGGGACTGGGAAAGAGTGAGAACAGAAGAGACAAAGAGGGGAAAGATTAGTAGACAAACAGCCTCTAGGGACTGGGAAAGAGTGAGAACAGAAGAGACAAAGAGAGGAAAGATTAGTAGACAAACAGCCTCTAGGGACTGGGAAAGAGTGAGAACAGAAGAGACAAAGAGACAAAGGGAAAGATTAGTAGACAAACAGCCTCTAGGGACTGGGAAAGAGTGAGAACAGAAGAGACAAAGAGAGGAAAGATTAGTAGACAAACAGCCTCTAGGGACTGGGAAAGAGTGAGAACAGAAGAGACAAAGAGAGGAAAGATTAGTAGACAAACAGCCTCTAGGGACTGGGAAAGAGTGAGAACAGAAGAGACAAAGAAGGGAAAGATTAGTAGACAAACAGCCTCTAGGGACTGGGAAAGAGTGAGAACAGAAGAGACAAAGAGGGGAAAGATTAGTAGACAAACAGCCTCTAGGGACTGGGAAAGAGTGAGAACAGAAGAGACAAAGAGGGGAAAGATTAGTAGACAAACAGCCTCTAGGGACTGGGAAAGAGTGAGAACAGAAGAGACAAAGAGAGGAAAGATTAGTAGACAAACAGCCTCTAGGGACTGGGAAAGAGTGAGAACAGAAGAGACAAAGAGGGAAAGATTAGTAGACAAACAGCCTCTAGGGACTGGGAAAGAGTGAGAACAGAAGAGACAAAGAGAGGAAAGATTAGTAGACAAACAGCCTCTAGGGACTGGGAAAGAGTGAGAACAGAAGAGACAAAGAGAGGAAAGATTAGTAGACAAACAGCCTCTAGGGACTGGGAAAGAGTGAGAACAGAAGAGACAAAGAGAGGAAAGATTAGTAGACAAACAGCCTCTAGGGACTGGGAAAGAGTGAGAACAGAAGAGACAAAGAGAGGAAAGATTAGTAGACAAACAGCCTCTAGGGACTGGGAAAGAGTGAGAACAGAAGAGACAAAAGAGGAAAGATTAGTAGACAAACAGCCTCTAGGGACTGGGAAAAGAGAACAGAAGAGACAAAAGGAGGAAAGATTAGTAGACAAACAGCCTCTAGGGACTGGGAAAGAGTGAGAACAGAAGAGACAAAGAGAGGAAAGACAAAGAGAGGAAAGATTAGTAGACAAACAGCCTCTAGGGACTGGGAAAGAGTGAGAACAGAAGAGACAAAGAGAGGAAAGATTAGTAGACAAACAGCCTCTAGGGACTGGGAAAGAGTGAGAACAGAAGAGACAAAAGGGAAAGATTAGTAGACAAACAGCCTCTAGGGACTGGGAAAGAGTGAGAACAGAAGAGACAAAGAGGGGAAAGAAAGAGTTGTAAAGAAATGAAGCGAAGGCAGACGTTAGGAGGTTGAACCGCCCAGTACGAAGAGCGGTGAGCCATAGTCAAGAAATTAAATTATCAAGGTGTAAAGCTCATTGAGGAACTCTCTAAGGGCACCTGGGTGATAGATGACAATAATGTTAAGCTTGAAGTGGACAACAGACAGTGACAGCATGGAACTCAAATGAGGAGATGGACAGGTGAGGAGGGAGAAAAGAGAAAATCTCCAGTTAGGAGAAATGAGTAACCCTGTTCCACCACAGCCACGACCAGATGTTCTCAGACTATGAGAGAAAAGGTAGTCAGATGAAGAGAGAGCAGCTGAAGTAGCAGTGTTCTCTGGGGTGATCCATGTCTCCGTCAGGGCCAAAAAGTCTAGGGACTGAAGGGCAGCATAGGCTGAGATGAACTCTGTGTTCTTGACCGCAGATCGGCAGGTTAAACCGCTGCCGGAGGCCAGGAATGACTCATGGGTTGTGCGCGCAGGGTACACTAAATTAGAAGGATTGCAGCCAAGGGGGGGGGTAGCATCTGTAAAGCCTACAGGGAGAGGAGCGAACTGGGATAGAAAACACACACATGGTTGCCAAAGCTACAAAAGAGCAAAATGAGATAATCTGTAAATAACTAGTTAAGATACTGAAGTGAGAGAGTGGAAACGTCATTATCGAGCAACAAATCCACATTATCTGACAACATCCACATTATCTAGTAACAAACACACATGATCTAAATCCATTATCTAGCAGCAAACTACATTATCGAGCAACACATCCACATTATCTAACAACATCCACATTATTTAGTAACAAACACACATGATCTAAATCCATTATCTAGCAGCAAACTACATTATTTAGCAACGAACACACATTATCTAACCCTATTATCTTGCAACAAACCCCATTAACTAGTAACAAACCCACATTATCTAGCAACAGACCCCATTAATTAGTAACAAATCCACATTATCTAGCCCTATTATCTAGCAACAAACCCCATTAACTAGTAACAAACCCACATTATCTAACCCTATTATCTAACAACAAACCCCATTAACTAGTAACAAACCCACATTATTGAGCAACAAACCACATTATCTAGCAACAAACCACATTATCTCTGGGCTAATGTTAAAAGTAGTGCACTAAGTAGTGCACTATATAGGGAATAGAGTGCCAATTGGGATGCACCTCTAGGTTGTCTAGCGGTTAAGCACGTTGGGCCAGTAACCGTAAGGTCGCTGATTCGAATCCCTGAGCCGCCTAGGTGAAGAATCTTATCGATGTGACCTTGAACAAGGAACTTAACCCTAATTACTCCTGGATAAGAGCGTCTCCTAAATGACTAAAATGTAAATGTGTTCTCCACATCAACAAACAGCACATGGAGCACATGGGGCACATGGAGTACATGGGGCACATGGAGCACATGGGGCACATGGGGCACATGGAGCACATGGGGCACATGGAGCACATGGGGCACATGGAGCACATGGGGCACATGGAGCACGGCATCACACAGTGGTGAGGTGGATGGGATACAATGAGCACATGGAGCACATGGGGCACATGGAGCACATGGGCTACATGGAGCACGGCGTCACACAGTGGTGAGGTGGATGGGATACAATGACGCACGCTTTGGTTCCCGTGTTCGTTTGGTTCTTCTCTGATCTTTTCCATTTTGGGTTTGTTTTCGTTGGATCTGTTTTGTATTTCTTTGGATGGTTTTCTTTTGTTTCTGTGTCTTTTTCAGCACACATACAGACACTACTATCTACTAGAGAGCAGGAGGAGATGAGCACACAAACATACACTACTATCTATTAGAGAGCAGGAGGAGATGAGCACACATACAGACACTACTATCTATTAGAGAGCAGGAGGAGATGAGCACACATACAGACACTACTATCTACTAGAGAGCAGGAGGAGATGAGCACACATACAGACAGACACTACTATCTATTAGAGAGCAGGAGGAGATGAGCACACATACAGACACTACTATCTATTAGAGAGCAGGAGGAGATGAGCACACATACAGACACTACTATCTATTAGAGAGCAGGAGGAGATGAGCACACATACAGACACTACTATCTATTAGAGAGCAGGAGGAGATGAGCACACATACAGACACTACTATCTATTAGAGAGCAGGAGGAGATGAGCACACATACAGACACTACTATCTATTAGAGAGCAGGAGGAGATGAGCACACATACAGACACTACTACTACAGGAGGAGATGAGCACACATACAGACACTACTATCTACTAGAGAGCAGGAGGAGATGAGCACACATACAGACACTACTATCTACTAGAGAGCAGGAGGAGATGAGCACACATACAGACACTACTATCTATTAGAGAGCAGGAGGAGATGAGCACACATACAGACACTACTATCTATTAGAGAGCAGGAGGAGATGAGCACACATACAGACACTACTATCTACTAGAGGCAGGAGGAGATGAGCACACATACAGACACTACTATCTACTAGAGAGCAGGAGGAGATGAGCACACATACAGACACTACTATCTACTAGAGAGCAGGAGGAGATGAGCACACATACAGACACTACTATCTATTAGAGAGCAGGAGGAGATGAGCACACAGACACTACTATCTATTAGAGAGCAGGAGGAGATGAGCACACAGACACTACTATCTATTAGAGAGCAGGAGGAGATGAGCACACAGACACTACTATCTATTAGAGAGCAGGAGGAGATGAGCACACAGACACTACTATCTATTAGAGAGCAGGAGGAGATGAGCACACAGACACTACTATCTATTAGAGAGCAGGAGGAGATGAGCACACATACAGACACTACTATCTATTAGAGAGCAGGAGGAGATGAGCACACATACAGACACTACTATCTATTAGAGAGCAGGAGGAGATGAGCACACATACAGACACTACTATCTACTAGAGAGCAGGAGGAGATGAGCACACATACAGACACTACTATCTACTAGAGAGCAGGAGGAGATGAGCACACATACAGACACTACTATCTACTAGAGAGCAGGAGGAGATGAGCACACATACAGACACTACTATCTACTAGAGAGCAGGAGGAGATGAGCACACATACAGACACTACTATCTACTAGAGAGCAGGAGGAGATGAGCACACATACAGACACTACTATCTACTAGAGAGCAGGAGGAGATGAGCACACATACAGACACTACTATCTATTAGAGAGCAGGAGGAGATGAGCACACATACAGACACTACTATCTACTAGAGAGCAGGAGGAGATGAGCACACATACAGACACTACTATCTACTAGAGAGCAGGAGGAGATGAGCACACATACAGACACTACTATCTATTAGAGAGCTGGAGGAAATGAGCACACATACAGACACTACTATCTATTAGAGAGCAGGAGGAGATGAGCACACAGACAGACACTACTATCTACTAGAGAGCAGGAGGAGATGAGCACACATACAGACACTACTATCTATTAGAGAGCTGGAGGAAATGAGCACACATACAGACACTACTATCTATTAGAGAGCAGGAGGAGATGAGCACACAGACAGACACTACTATCTACTAGAGAGCAGGAGGAGATGAGCACACATACAGACACTACTATCTATTAGAGAGCAGGAGGAGATGAGCACACATACAGACACTACTATCTACTAGAGAGCAGGAGGAGATGAGCACACATACAGACACTACTATCTATTAGAGAGCAAGAGGAGATGAGCACACATACAGACACTACTATCTATTAGAGTGCAGGAGGAGATGAGCACACATACAGACACTACTATCTATTAGAGAGCAAGAGGAGATGAGCACACATACAGACACTACTATCTATTAGAGAGCAAGAGGAGATGAGCACACAGACAGACACTACTATCTATTAGAGAGCAAGAGGAGATGAGCACACAGACAGACACTACTATCTATTAGAGAGCAGGAGGAAATGAGCACACAGACACTACTATCTATTAGAGAGCAAGAGGAGATGAGCACACATACAGACACTACTATCTATTAGAGAGCAGGAGGAGATGAGCACACATACAGACACTACTATCTATTAGAGAGCAGGAGGAGATGAGCACACATACAGACACTACTATCTATTAGAGAGCAAGAGGAGATGAGCACACATACAGACACTACTATCTATTAGAGAGCAGGAGGAGATGAGCACACATACAGACACTACTATCTATTAGAGAGCAGGAGGAGATGAGCACACATACAGACACTACTATCTATTAGAGAGCAGGAGGAGATGAGCACACATACAGACACTACTATCTACTAGAGAGCTGGAGGAGATGAGCACACATACAGACACTACTATCTATTAGAGAGCAAGAGGAGATGAGCACACATACAGACACTACTATCTATTAGAGAGCAGGAGGAGATGAGCACACATACAGACACTACTATCTATTAGAGAGCTGGAGGAAATGAGCACACATACAGACACTACTATCTATTAGAGAGCAGGAGGAGATGAGCACACAGACACTACTATCTATTAGAGAGCTGGAGGAAATGAGCACACAGACACTACTATCTATTAGAGTGCAGGAGGAGATGAGCACACATACAGACACTACTATCTATTAGAGAGCAGGAGGAGATGAGCACACATACAGACACTACTATCTATTAGAGAGCAGGAGGAGATGAGCACACATACAGACACTACTATCTATTAGAGAGCAGGAGGAGATGAGCACACAGACACTACTATCTATTAGAGAGCTGGAGGAAATGAGCACACAGACACTACTATCTATTAGAGTGCAGGAGGAGATGAGCACACATACAGACACTACTATCTACTAGAGAGCAGGAGGAGATGAGCACACATACAGACACTACTATCTATTAGAGAGCAGGAGGAGATGAGCACACATACAGACACTACTATCTATTAGAGAGCAGGAGGAGATGAGCACACATACAGACACTACTATCTATTAGAGAGCAGGAGGAGATGAGCACACATACAGACACTACTATCTATTAGAGAGCAGGAGGAGATGAGCACACAGACACTACTATCTATTAGAGAGCTGGAGGAAATGAGCACACAGACACTACTATCTATTAGAGTGCAGGAGGAGATGAGCACACATACAGACACTACTATCTACTAGAGAGCAGGAGGAGATGAGCACACAAACAGACACTACTATCTATTAGAGAGCAGGAGGAGATGAGCACACATACAGACACTACTATCTATTAGAGAGCTGGAGGAAATGAGCACACAGACAGACACTACTATCTATTAGAGAGCTGGAGGAAATGAGCACACAGACACTACTATCTACTAGAGAGCTGGAGGAAATGAGCACACAGACACTACTATCTATTAGAGTGCAGGAGGAGATGAGCACACAAACAGACACTACTATCTATTAGAGAGCAGGAGGAGATGAGCACACAAACAGACACTACTATCTATTAGAGAGCAGGAGGAGATGAGCACACAGACAGACACTACTATCTACTAGAGAGCAGGAGGAGAAGAGCACACAAACAGACACTACTATCTATTAGAGTGCAGGAGGAGGTGAGCACACAAACAGACACTACTATCTACTAGAGAGCAGGAGGCGTTTCATCTTAGTCCTATATTGATGCTTTGCCTGGTGTGTGTGTGTGTGTGCGCGTGTGTGTGTATGTGGTGTGTGTGTGTGTGTGTGCCTCATTGCCTCTGTATGTACCGGTAGGTTCGTTGCATCAGAGTAAAATTATCAGAGGAAATTTGAAATGTCTGTTTTGCGGACGAGACGTGAGGTGGTTCATTGTACAATGAACAGGTTTGTGTATGGCGGATGCCACAGATGCCTCCCGGAGGGCCAGCCAATCAGTCAGCCCAGCTATTTTGATGTGTGCTACAGAGGCCTCCCTGTTCACCGTACCCGCCTGGTATGTGGGGCCTTTCACATAGTCGACTGTGGGACAAGACCCTAACTCACAGACACACACACACACACCTACTCACCTCACTACCCCTGTACTAGCATTGGCGCCAGGCTCCTAATGACTATTGGCCTGTGGGATCTTCTCAGTAGGAGATGAAAGACCAAGTCTGCCAGCTCTGTTCACTATCACACTGGACAGTCAGTCACCGAACAGACACAACACACAGGCAGGCACACTTCAGCCAGGACCCAGAGGGCAAACCATTTCATGAGAAGAGAAAGGGAAAAACTACTTCCTGTCTGTGATGGCTTTGTTTTTTTGAGCCAGCCGAGGCCCACACGCTCCCCAATACCCATCAGCCGAGGCCCTGATGGACCTGGAGCCATACTGATGGACCTGGAGCCATACTGATGGAGTCATACTGATGGACCTGGAGTCATACTGATGGAGTCATACTGATGGACCTGGAGTCATACTGATGGACCTGGAGCCATACTGATGGACCTGGAGCCATACTGATGGACCTGGAGTCATACTAATGGACCTGGAGTCATACTGATGGACCTGGAGCCATACTGAGGGACCTGGAGCCATACTGATGGACCTGGAGTCATACTGATGGACCTGGAGCCATACTGATGGACCTGGAGCCATACTGATGGAGTCATACTGATGGACCTGGAGCCATACTGATGGATGGAGTCATACTGATGGACCTGAGTCATACTGATGGACCTGTAGTCATACTGATGGACCTGGAGTCATACTGATGGACCTGGAGCCATACTGATGGACCTGGAGCCATACTGATGGAGTCATACTGATGGACCTGGAGCCATACTGATGGACCTGGAGTCATACTGATGGACCTGGAGCCATACTGATGGAGTCATACTGATGGACCTTGAGCCATACTGATGGGCCTGGAGTCATACTGATGGACCTGGAGCCATACTGATGGACCTGGAGCCATACTGATGGCCCTGGAGCCATACTAATGGACCTGGAGCCATACTGATGGACCTTACCTGGAGCCATACTGATGGACCTGGAGCCATACTGATGGCCCTGGAGTCATACTAATGGACCTGGAGCCATACTGATGGAGTCATACTGATGGATCTGGAGCCATACTGATGGACCTGGAGCCAAACTGATGGAGCCATACTGATGGACCTGGAGCCATACTGATGGAGCCATACTGATGGACCTGGAGCCATACTGATGGAGTCATACTGATGGATCTGGAGCCATATACCTCTGCTGGACCCATTCTTTAGTGGAATTATTTCCATGTTAAATCTATGGATTCTCAGTACAGCAGGGAATCAAACCTGCTGCATGGTCAGTTTGGCTGGACCCATTCTGTAGTGTTTCCAGTTAGCTATGGGTCATTAGGGCTGATTTGTTTACTGCAGATGTTTGTACTGACTTTGATTAGTGCGTTCATCTTAAAGGTGAGAGAACCACCCGACTTTAAGTCACTCTGGGTACGAGCGTGTGCTAAATGACCATGTAAATGACCATGTGTTTCCTGGATACTGAGCACTATGCTGCACCATTGATGGAAACTGCACATCTTGGTTTGTTCTGTATGAATCAGCTTAGAATTTGTATTTTATTTTACCTTTATTTAACTAGGCAAGTCAGTTAAGAACAAATTCTTATTTTCAATGACGGCCTAGGAACAGTGGGTTAACTGACTAGGCTACCCTGGATAAGGGTGGTCCATCAGTATGGCTAAGGTCTCGTGGATTCTTGCTGAGTTGCTGAAAATATTTCTCCAACAGTGACATAGTAGACGCTTGAAAATGCTTTCAGTGCTACATAATCTGGATTCTATTGGAGCGTTCTATATAGCGTGGTCAGAGACAAGGCCACAGCGTTACACCACAAGGTCTGCTCTCTTTGCTGTCTCTACAATGCTGGCTTTCTATGCTATAATCAATGGTTGAAGAGTAATAAGGGATATTGCCAAACAATGATTATCTCAACCATTGTTCCCCAATAGGTTCCCCAATAGGTTCCCCAATAGGTTCCCCAATAGGTCCTTCAGCATGTTTTACATACCCAACAACTCTCCAGCAGAGACTGGAAATGGCTGGGTTCCAAATGGCATCTATAGGGCTCTTAGTCTGGGACGCCCAACCCCAGGCAACAGGAACATGGATCTGCTTTCAACGATGGACTCTTTTGGCTTAGAGGAGCCATGCCCACATCTCTACTCTATCCACTTAAATAACATACTAAATAGTAACTAGCAAGATGGAGATCAGTGGGTTTTTTTTTTTCAGGAGTGCATTTTGTGATTGGCTACTGGCAAATTTGCATCAATTTGCATCATTTGCATCAACTACCTTCACTAAAAACCACTGCAAAGGCTTTGCCTGGAAACCTTTGGTTTTGAATCGCGACGTTGTGGCTTGTGATTTGTTAGGAGAGTTGCCTGTCTGAAGAGGACCCACCCCAGAAGTTGCCAAAAGAGTCCATCATTGAAACCCAGACTCTAGTCACTGTTGCCGGGTTGGGTTTTCCAGACTAAAGGGGCTCTGGTCAAAAGTAGTGCACTATATAGGGAATAATGAATATAGGGCTCTGGTCAAAAGTAGTGCACTATATAGGGAATAATGAATATAGGGCTCTGGTCAAAAGTAGTGCACTATATAGGGAATAATGAATATAGGGCTCTGGTCAAAAGTAGTGCACTATATAGGGAATAATGAATATAGGGCTCTGGTCAAAAGTAGTGCACTATATAGGGAATAATGAATATAGGGCTCTGGTCAAAAGTAGTGCACTATATAGGGAATAATGTATATAGGGCTCTGGTCAAAAGTAGTGCACTATATAGGGAATAATGAATATAGGGCTCTGGTCAAAGTAGTGCACTATATAGGGAATAATGAATATAGGGCTCTGGTCAAAAGTAGTGCACTATATAGGGAATAAGGTATATAGGGCTCTGGTCAGAAGTAGTGCACTATATAGGGAATAAGGAATATAGGGCTCTGGTCAGAAGTAGTGCACTATATAGGGAATAAGGAATATAGGGCTCTGGTCAAAAGTAGTGCACTATATAGGGAATAATGAATATAGGGCTCTAGTCAGAATTAGTGCACTATATAGGGAATAGGGTACCACTGTTTGGGACGCAGACAATGTCTTCAGCAGTTTCTCCATAGACTCATATGGCCTCCAGAACCATTGTTTACCATTTGTCATTCCCGGTGCATCTTTAAAGCAAACATTGGAATGTAAATACTCCATATCTTCTAGTAACAGCACTTCTGATTCCACGCAGGCTAAATGTATGTACATGTGAAAAGCATTTCCACTTAATCTGATTCAGAGGTTACCAGTGGTGCAAGGTCCTTAAGTAAAAAGTACTTTTTACTCCATACATTTTCCCTGACACCCACAAGTACTTGTTACATTTTGAGTGTTTAGCAGGACAGACAGTAAAATGGTCTAGGTGTCGCGCAGAGAGAGAGAGAGAGACCAGATGTCGCGCAGAGAGAGAGAGAGAGAGACCAGATGTCGCGCAGAGAGAGAGACCAGGTGTCGCACAGAGAGAGAGCGAGACCAGGTGTCGCACAGAGAGAGCGAGACCAGGTGTGAGAGAGCGAGACCAGGTGTCGCACAGAAGAGAGCGAGACCAGGTGTCGCGCAGAGAGAGAGAGAGAGACCAGGTGTCGCAGAGAGAGAGAGAGAGAGACCAGATGTCACGCAGAGAGAGACCAGGTGTCGCACAGAGAGAGAGAGAGAGAGACCAGATGTCGCACAGAGAGAGAGAGAGACCAGTCGCGCAGAGAGAGAGACCAGGTGTCGCACAGAGAGAGAGCGAGACCAGGTGTCGCACAGAGAGAGAGCGAGACCAGGTTTCGCACAGAGAGAGAGCGAGACCAGGTGTTGCACAGATAGAGAGAGACCAGGTGTCACACTGAGAGAGAGATCAGGTGTCGCAGAGGAGAGTTGGGTCAAATATCTATTGTTTTCTTTAAATATAAAAAAACATGTTAATTTAATTAGCTGTTAGTAGAATTGAAAACAACTGTGTTGGTTCAGGAGGAGCCAGAAGAAGGAGGAATAATGATATATTGTTCACTATCACCGGGAAACAGGGTCATTTGGGTTCAGCTTGACCTGTGTATCTCCTGTGGTTATGTAGGGTGATAACAGGACATTGTAAGTAGAGTTAAATGCAACTGTTTTGGTCAGAGATCACTCACAAATAAAGTGCATTGATGTTTCAGCCCTCTCTGTTCCTAACTCGTTGTTTCCTGTGTGTGTCTCCTGCTGTGGTTGTGTGGGTGACCTCAACCAGCTGTCTTCTAACCAATAGCTGTCTCTCCTGTTCTTCCTGCTGTGGTTCTCCCAGGTGGCTGCTCTGCTCTGGTCTTTACACATTGTGTTTCTCCTGTTTGTCCTGCTGTGGTCTTTACACATTGTGTTTCTCCTGTTTGTCCTGCTGTGGTCTTTACACATTGTGTTTCTCCTGTTTATCCTGTCCTGCTGTGGTCTTTACACATTGTGTTTCTCCTGTTTGTCCTGCTGTGGTCTTTACACATTGTGTTTCTCCTGTTTGTCCTGCTGTGGTCTTTACACATTGTGTTTCTCCTGTTTGTCCTGCTGTGGTCTTTACACATTGTGTTTCTCCTGTTTGTCCTGCTGTGGTCTTTACACATTGTGTTTCTCCTGTTTGTCCTGCTGTGGTCTTTACACATTGTGTTTCTCCTGTTTGTCCTGCTGTGGTCTTTACACATTGTGTTTCTCCTGTTTGTCCTGCTGTGGTCTTTACACATTGTGTTTCTCCTGTTTGTCCTGCTGTGGTCTTTACACATTGTGTTTCTCCTGTTTGTCCTGCTGTGGTCTTTACACATTGTGTTTCTCCTGTTTGTCCTGCTGTGGTCTTTACACATTGTGTTTCTCCTGTTTGTCCTGCTGTGGTCTTTACACATTGTGTTTCTCTCCTGTGTTTCTCCTGTTTGTCCTGCTGGGGTCTTTACACATTGTGTTTCTCCTGTTTGTCCTGCTGTGGTCTTTACACATTGTGTTTCTCCTGTTTGTCCTGCTGTGGTCTTTACACATTGTGTTTCTCCTGTTTGTCCTGCTGTGGTCTTTACACATTGTGTTTCTCCTGTTTGTCCTGCTGTGGTCTTTACACATTGTGT
This sequence comes from Oncorhynchus tshawytscha, assembly GCF_018296145.1. NCBI lineage: Eukaryota > Metazoa > Chordata > Actinopteri > Salmoniformes > Salmonidae > Oncorhynchus > Oncorhynchus tshawytscha. Next base: position 82,339 of record NW_024608896.1, read on the forward strand.
TTCTCCTGTTTGTCCTGCTGTGGTCTTTACACATTGTGTTTCTCTCCTGTGTTTCTCCTGTTTGTCCTGCTGTGGTCTTTACACATTGTGTTTCTCCTGTTTGTCCTGCTGTGGTCTTTACACATTGTGTTTCTCCTGTTTGTCCTGCTGTGGTCTTTACACATTGTGTTTCTCCTGTTTGTCCTGCTGTGGTCTTTACACATGTGTTTCTCTCCTGTGTTTTCCTGTTTGTCCTGCTGTGGTCTTTACACATTGTGTTTCTCCTGTTTGTCCTGCTGTGGTCTTTACACATTGTGTTTCTCCTGTTTGTCCTGCTGTGGTCTTTACACATTGTGTTTCTCCTGTTTGTCCTGCTGTGGTCTTTACACATTGTGTTTCTCCTGTTTGTCCTGCTGTGGTCTTTACACATTGTGTTTCTCCTGTTTGTCCTGCTGTGGTCTTTACACATTGTGTCTTTCTCTCCTGTGTTTCTCCTGTTTGTCCTGCTGTGGTCTTTACACATTGTGTTTCTCCTGTTTGTCCTGCTGTGGTCTTTACACATTGTGTTTCTCCTGTTTGTCCTGCTGTGGTCTTTACACATTGTGTTTCTCTCCTGTGTTTCTCCTGTTTGTCCTGCTGTGGTCTTTACACATTGTGTTTCTCCTGTTTATCCTGCTGTGGTCTTTACACATTGTGTTTCTCCTGTTTGTCCTGCTGTGGTCTTTACACATTGTGTTTCTCCTGTTTGTCCTGCTGTGGTCTTTACACATTGTGTTTCTCCTGTTTTCCTGTTGGTCCTGCTGTGGTCTTTACACATTGTGTTTCTCCTGTTTGTCCTGCTGTGGTCTTTACACATTGTGTTTCTCCTGTTTGTCCTGCTGTGGTCTTTACACATTGTGTTTCTCCTGTTTGTCCTGCTGTGGTCTTTACACATTGTGTTTCTCCTGTTTGTCCTGCTGTGGTCTTTACACATTGTGTTTCTCCTGTTTGTCCTGCTGTGGTCTTTACACATTGTGTTTCTCCTGTTTGTCCTGCTGTGGTCTTTACACATTGTGTTTCTCCTGTTTGTCCTGCTGTGGTCTTTACACATTGTGTTTCTCCTGTTTGTCCTGCTGTGGTCTTTACACATTGTGTTTCTCCTGTTTGTCCTGCTGTGGTCTTTACACATTGTGTTTCTCCTGTTTGTCCTGCTGTGGTCTTTACACATTGTGTTTCTCCTGTTTGTCCTGCTGTGGTCTTTACACATTGTGTTTCTCCTGTTTGTCCTGCTGTGGTCTTTACACATTGTGTTTCTCCTGTTTGTCCTGCTGTGGTCTTTACACATTGTGTTTCTCCTGTTTGTCCTGCTGTGGTCTTTACACATTGTGTTTCTCCTGTTTGTCCTGCTGTGGTCTTTACACATTGTGTTTCTCCTGTTTGTCCCTGTGGTCTTTACACATTGTGTTTCTCCTGTTTGTCCTGCTGTGGTCTTTACACATTGTGTTTCTCTCCTGTTTGTCCTGCTGTGGTCTTTACACATTGTGTTTCTCCTGTTTGTCCTGCTGTGGTCTTTACACATTGTGTTTCTCCTGTTTGTCCTGCTGTGGTCTTTACACATTGTGTTTCTCCTGTTTGTCCTGCTGTGGTCTTTACACATTGTGTTTCTCCTGTTCATCCTGCTGTGGTCTTTACACATTGTGTTTCTCCTGTTTGTCCTGCTGTGGTCTTTACACATTGTGTTTCTCCTGTTTGTCCTGTGGTCTTTCACATTGTGTTTCTCCTGTTTGTCCTGCTGTGGTCTTTACACATTGTGTTTCTCCTGTTTGTCCTGCTGTGGTCTTTACACATTGTGTTTCTCCTGTTTGTCCTGCTGTGGTCTTTACACATTGTGTTTCTCCTGTTTGTCCTGCTGTGGTCTTTACACATTGTGTTTCTCCTGTTTGTCCTGCTGTGGTCTTTACACATTGTGTTTCTCCTGTTTGTCCTGCTGTGGTCTTTACACATTGTGTTTCTCCTGTTTGTCCTGCTGTGGTCTTTACACATTGTGTTTCTCCTGTTTGTCCTGCTGTGGTCTTTACACATTGTGTTTCTCCTGTTTGTCCTGCTGTGGTCTTTACACATTGTGTTTCTCCTGTTTGTCCTGCTGTGGTCTTTACACATTGTGTTTCTCCTGTTTGTCCTGCTGTGGTCTTTACACATTGTGTTTCTCCTGTTTGTCCTGCTGTGGTCTTTACACATTGTGTTTTCTCCTGTTTGTCCTCCTGTTTGTCCTGCTGTGGTCTTTACACATTGTGTTTCTCCTGTTTGTCCTGCTGTGGTCTTTACACATTGTGTTTCTCCTGTTTGTCCTGCTGTGGTCTTTACACATTGTGTTTCTCCTGTTTGTCCTGCTGTGGTCTTTACACATTGTGTTTTCTCCTGTTTGTCCTGTTTGTCCTGCTGTGGTCTTTACACATTGTGTTTCTCCTGTTTGTCCTGCTGTGGTCTTTACACATTGTGTTTCTCCTGTTTGTCCTGCTGTGGTCTTTACACATTGTGTTTCTCTCCTGTGTTTCTCCTGTTTGTCCTGCTGTGGTCTTTACACATTGTGTTTCTCCTGTTTGTCCTGCTGTGGTCTTTACACATTGTGTTTCTCCTGTTTGTCCTGCTGTGGTCTTTACACATTGTGTTTCTCCTGTTTGTCCTGCTGTGGTCTTTACACATTGTGTTTCTCCTGTTTATCCTGCTGTGGTCTTTACACATTGTGTTTCTCTCCTGTGTTTCTCCTGTTTGTCCTGCTGTGGTCTTTACACATTGTGTTTCTCCTGTTTGTCCTGCTGTGGTCTTTACACATTGTGTTTCTCCTGTTTGTCCTGCTGTGGTCTTTACACATTGTGTTTCTCCTGTTTGTCCTGCTGTGGTCTTTACACATTGTGTTTCTCCTGTTTGTCCTGCTGGGGTCTTTACACATTGTGTTTCTCCTGTTTGTCCTGCTGTGGTCTTTACACATTGTGTTTCTCCTCCTGTGTTTCTCCTGTTTGTCCTGCTGTGGTCTTTACACATTGTGTTTGTGTTTCTCCTGCTGTGGTCTGTGTTTCTCCTGTTTGTCCTGCTGTGGTCTTTACACATTGTGTTTCTCCTGTTTATCCTGCTGTGGTCTTTACACATTGTGTTTCTCCTGTTTGTCCTGCTGTGGTCTTTACACATTGTGTTTCTCTCCTGTGTTTCTCCTGTTTGTCCTGCTGTGGTCTTTACACATTGTGTTTCTCCTGTTTGTCCTGCTGTGGTCTTTACACATTGTGTTTCTCCTGTTTGTCCTGCTGTGGTCTTTACACATTGTGTTTTCCTCCTGTTTGTCCTGCTGTGGTCTTTACACATTGTGTTTCATTGTGTTTCTCCTGTTTGTCCTGCTGTGGTCTTTACACATTGTGTTTCTCCTGTTTGTCCTGCTGTGGTCTTTACACATTGTGTTTCTCCTGTTTGTCCTGCTGTGGTCTTTACACATTGTGTTTCTCTCCTGTGTTTCTCCTGTTTGTCCTGCTGTGGTCTTTACACATTGTGTTTCTCCTGTTTGTCCTGCTGTGGTCTTACACATTGTGTTTCTCCTGTTTGTCCTGCTGTGGTCTTTACACATTGTGTTTCTCCTGTTTGTCCTGCTGTGGTCTTTACACATTGTGTTTCTCTCCTGTGTTTCTCCTGTTTGTCCTGCTGTGGTCTTTACACATTGTGTCTTTACACATTGTGTTTCTCCTGTTTGTCCTGCTGTGGTCTTTACACATTGTGTTTCTCCTGTTTGTCCTGCTGTGGTCTTTACACATTGTGTTTCTCCTGTTTGTCCTGCTGTGGTCTTTACACATTGTGTTTCTCCTGTTTGTCCTGCTGTGGTCTTTACACATTGTGTGTTTCTCCTGTTTGTCCTGCTGTGGTCTTTACACATTGTGTTTCTCCTGTTTGTCCTGCTGTGGTCTTTACACATTGTGTTTCTCCTGTTTGTCCTGCTGTGGTCTTTACACATTGTGTTTCTCCTGTTTGTCCTGCTGTGGTCTTTACACATTGTGTTTCTCTCCTGTGTTTCTCCTGTTTGTCCTGCTGTGGTCTTTACACATTGTGTTTCTCCTGTTTGTCCTGCTGTGGTCTTTACACATTGTGTTTCTCCTGTTTGTCCTGCTGTGGTCTTTACACATTGTGTTTCTCTCCTGTGTTTCTCCTGTTTGTCCTGCTGTGGTCTTTACACATTGTGTTTCTCCTGTTTGTCCTGCTGTGGTCTTTACACATTGTGTTTCTCTCCTGTTTGTCCTGCTGTGGTCTTTACACATTGTGTTTTCCTGTTCTCCTGTTTGTCCTGCTGTGGTCTTTGTCCATTGTGTGTGTTTCTCCTGTTTGTCCTGCTGTGGTCTTTACACATTGTGTTTCTCCTGTTTCTCCTGTTTGTCCTGCTGTGGTCTTTACACATTGTGTTTCTCCTGTTTGTCCTGCTGTGGTCTTTACACATTGTGTTTCTCCTGTTTGTCCTGCTGTGGTCTTTACACATTGTGTTTTCTCCTGTGTTTCTCCTGTTTGTCCTGCTGTGGTCTTTACACATTGTGTTTCTCCTGTTTGTCCTGCTGTGGTCTTTACACATTGTGTTTCTCCTGTTTGTCCTGCTGTGGTCTTTACACATTGTGTTTCTCCTGTTTGTCCTGCTGTGGTCTTTACACATTGTGTTTCTCCTGTTTGTCCTGCTGTGGTCTTTACACATTGTGTTTCTCCTGTTTGTCCTGCTGTGGTCTTTACACATTGTGTTTCTCCTGTGTTTGTCCTGCTGTGGTCTTTACACATTGTGTTTCTCCTGTTTGTCCTGCTGTGGTCTTTACACATTGTGTTTCTCCTGTTTGTCCTGCTGTGGTCTTTACACATTGTGTTTCTCCTGTTTGTCCTGCTGTGGTCTTTACACATTGTGTTTCTCTCCTGTGTTTGTCCTGCTGTGGTCTTTACACATTGTGTTTCTCTCCTGTGTTTGTCCTGCTGTGGTCTTTACACATTGTGTTTCTCTCCTGTGTTTCTCCTGTTTGTCCTGCTGTGGTCTTTACACATTGTGTTTCTCTCCTGTGTTTCTCCTGTTTGTCCTGCTGTGGTCTTTACACATTGTGTTTCTCCTGTTTGTCCTGCTGTGGTCTTTACACATTGTGTTTCTCTCCTGTGTTTCTCCTGTTTGTCCTGCTGTGGTCTTTACACATTGTGTTTCTCCTGTTTGTCCTGCTGTGGTCTTTACACATTGTGTTTCTCCTGTTTGTCCTGCTGTGGTCTTTACACATTGTGTTTCTCCTGTTTGTCCTGCTGTGGTCTTTACACATTGTGTTTCTCTCCTGTGTTTCTCCTGTTTGTCCTGCTGTGGTCTTTACACATTGTGTTTCTCCTGTTTGTCCTGCTGTGGTCTTTACACATTGTGTTTCTCCTGTTTGTCCTGCTGTGGTCTTTACACATTGTGTTTCTCCTGTTTATCCTGCTGTGGTCTTTACACATTGTGTTTCTCTCCTGTGTTTGTCCTGCTGGGGTCTTTACACATTGTGTTTCTCTCCTGTGTTTCTCCTGTTTGTCCTGCTGTGGTCTTTACACATTGTGTTTCTCCTGTTTGTCCTGCTGTGGTCTTTACACATTGTGTTTCTCCTGTTTGTCCTGCTGTGGTCTTTACACATTGTGTTTTCTCCTGTGTTTCTCCTGTTTGTCCTGCTGTGGTCTTTACATTGTGTTTCTCTCCTGTGTTTCTCCTGTTTGTCCTGCTGTGGTCTTTACACATTGTGTTTCTCCTGTTTGTCCTGCTGTGGTCTTTACACATTGTGTTTCTCCTGTTTGTCCTGCTGTGGTCTTTACACATTGTGTTTCTCTCCCTGTGTTTCTCCTGTTTGTCCTGCTGTGGTCTTTACACATTGTGTTTCTCCTGTTTGTCCTGCTGTGGTCTTTACACATTGTGTTTCTCCTGTGTTTCTCCTGTTTGTCCTGCTGTGGTCTTTACACATTGTGTTTCTCCTGTTTGTCCTGCTGTGGTCTTTACACATTGTGTTTCTCCTGTTTGTCTGTTTGTCCTGCTGTAGTCTTTACACATTGTTTCTCCTGTTTCTCCTGTTTGTCCCTGTGGTCTTTACACATTGTGTCTTTACTCCTGTGTTTCTCCTGTTTGTCCTGCTGTGGTCTTTACACATTGTGTTTCTCTCCTGTGTTTCTCCTGTTTGTCCTGCTGTGGTCTTTACACATTGTGTTTCTCCTGTTTGTCCTGCTGTGGTCTTTACACATTGTGTTTCTCTGTGTTTCTCCTGTTTGTCCTGCTGTGGTCTTTACACATTGTGTTTCTCCTGTTTGTCCTGCTGTGGTCTTTACACATTGTGTTTCTCCTGTTTGTCCTGCTGTGGTCTTTACACATTGTGTTTCTCCTGTTTGTCCTGCTGTGGTCTTTACACATTGTGTTTCTCCTGTTTGTCCTGCTGTGGTCTTTACACATTGTGTTTCTCCTGTTTGTCCCTGTTTCTCCTGTTTGTGGTCTTTACACATTGTGTTTCTCCTGTTTGTCCTGCTGTGGTCTTTACACATTGTGTTTCTCCTGTTTGTCCTGCTGTGGTCTTTACACATTGTGTTTCTCCTGTTTGTCCTGCTGTGGTCTTTACACATTGTGTT
>NW_024608897.1:0-67500 GCF_018296145.1 Oncorhynchus tshawytscha
GCCAACCACTATCCCTTTAAAAGGAAAGGAGCCAACCACTATCCCTTTAAAAGGAGCCAACCACTATCCCTTTAAAAGGAGATGGAGCCAACCGCTATCCCTTTAAAAGGAGCCAACCACTATCCCTTTAAAGGAGAAGGAGCCAACCACTATCCCTTTAAAGGGAGAAGGAGCCAACCACTATCCCTTTAAAAGGAGAAGGAACCAACCAGTATCCCTTTAAAAGGAGAAGGAGCCAACCACTATCCCTTTAAAGGAGATGGAGCCAACCACTATCCCTTTAAAAGGAGCCAACCACTATCCCTTTAAAGGAGAAGGAGCCAACCACTATCCCTTTAAAGGGAGAAGGAGCCAACCACTATCCCTTTAAAAGGAGAATGAGCCAACCACTATCCCTTTAAAAGGAGATGGAGCCAACCGCTATCCCTTTAAAAGGAGCCAACCACTATCCCTTTAAAGGAGAAGGAGCCAACCACTATCCCTTTAAAGGGAGAAGGAGCCAACCACTATCCCTTTAAAGGGAGAAGGAGCCAACCACTATCCCTTTAAAAGGAGAAGGAGCCAACCACTATCCCTTTAAAATGAGAATATATACAGGACACCCCTTCATACACTATATATACAGCAGTATGTGGACACCCCTTCAAATTAGTAGATTCGGCTATTTCAGCCACACCCGTTGCTGACAGGTGTATAAAATCGAGCACACATCCATGCAATCTCCATAGACAAACATTACCAGTAGAATGGCCTTACTGAAGACTTCAGTGACTTTCAATGTGGCAACGTCATAGGATGCCACCTTTCCAACAAGTCAAAATCGTCAAATTTCTGCCCTGCTAGAGCTGCCCCCCGGGTCAACTGTTTTTAAAAATTGTATTGATTTCACCTTTATTAAACCAGGTAGGCCAGTTGAGAACAAGTTCTCATTTACAACTGAGACCTGGCCAAGATAAAGCATAGCAATTCGACACATACAACAACACAGAGTTACACATGAAATAAACAAACCATACAGTCAATAACACAATAGACATACAATCTATATACAGTGTGTACAAATGAGGTGAGATTAGGGAGGTAAAGGCAATAAATAGGCCGTAGTGGTGAAGTAATTACAATTTAGCAATTAAACACTGGAGTGATAGATGTGCAGAAGATGAATGTGCAAGTAGAGATACTGGGGTGCAAAGGAGCAAAATAAATAAATACAGTATGGGGATGAGGTAGTTGGATGGGCTATTTACAGATGGGCTATGTACAGGTGCAGTGATCTTATGCCTACTGTCAGTGCTGTTATTGTGAAGTGGAAACTTCTAAGAGAAACAACGGCTCAGCCGCAAAGTGGTAGGCCACACGAGCTCACAGAACAGGACCGCCGAGTGCTGAAGCGCGTTGCTCGTAAAAATCGTCTGTCCTCGGTTGCAGCATTCACTACCGAGTCACAAACTGCCTCTGGGAAGCAACGTCAGCACAATAACTGTTCGTCGGGAGCTTCATGAAACGGGTTTCCATGGCAGAGCAGCCGCACACAAACCTAACATCACCAAGCACAATGCCAAGCGTTGGCTGGAGTGGTGTAAAGCTCGCCGCCATTGGACTCTGGAGCAGTGGAATCACGTTATCTGGAGTGATGAATCACGCTTCACCATCTGGCAGTCCGGCGGACAAATTTAGGTTTTGTCACGAACCGGCTCGTAGCCCGTAACAAAGAGGGAGACGACGTGGAGATAAGGAATACAGCAAAAATATATTTATTAACTAAAGTACACTATATACAATTAACAATGTGTGTGTGTGTGTGTGTGTGTGTGTGTGTGTGTGTGTGTGTGTGTGTGTGTGTGTGTGTGTGTGTGTGTGTGTGTGTATAGTCAGTCATCAGTAGTGTGAGTGGATGTGTTCGTAGGTGGTGATAATGAGGTGTTGAGAGGTGCCAAAACAAACAAACCACAAAATTCCACAACCAAAAATCCACCAGTTTGTCTGCATGGAGAGAGTCTCCTCAATGAATGGGGAAAGGTGTGTCCCATTTCTCTGACGACCCTCCCGGCTCCGCCCACCGACATCCTAATAAGGAAATCAAGAGCATAGAGAAAGATTCGGCAGACAGAGTGGGAGGGTCGTCACAGAGTGGGAGGGTCGTCACAGAGTGGGAGGGTCGTCACAGAGTGGGAGGGTCGTCACGGTTTGGGAGGGTCGTCACAGAGTGAGAGGGTCGTCACAGAGTGGGAGGGTCGTCACAGTTTGGTGGATGCCAGAAGAACGCTAGCTGCCCCAATATATAGTGCCCACTGTAAAGTTTGGTGGATCTATCCAAGCTGTCTGTCTGTCTACAGCTCTGTTCTATCTATCCAAGCTGTCTGTCTGTCTACAGCTCTGTTCTATCTATCCAAGCTGTCTGTCTGTCTACAGCTCTCTTCTATCTATCCAAGCTGTCTGTCTGTCTACAGCTCTCTTCTATCTATCCAAGATGTCTGTGTCTACAGCTCTCTTCTATCTATCTATCCAAGGTGTCTGTCTGCAGCTCTGTTCTATCTATCCAAGGTGTCTGTCTGTCTGCAGCTCTCTTCTATCTATCTATCCAAGGTGTCTGTCTGCAGCTCTCTTCTGTCTATCTATCCAAGGTGTCTGTCTGTCTACAGCTCTGTTCTCCATCTTTGTCTCCATTCAGATAGCGTTGATGACCGTGACTCTGTTCCCCATCCGGTTGTTCCTGGCAGCCTTCATGATGCTGCTGGCCTGGCCCTTCGCCTTCATCGCCTCTGTGGGACGCAACGAGATGGTGGTGGAACCCCAGTCTCTATGGAGGAAGTATGTATACTAACCTAACCCATGACCCCTATAACCTTTAACCCCTATCCATCTGACCCTAACCCCAACTCTATGTGGGACGCCAACGAGATGGTGGTGGAACCCCAGTCTCTATGGAGAAGGTACATAGCCCTTATATAACATTACCTTTAAGAAAAGATTAAACAACATCTCATGGAACGCCAGGGGACTGTGAAGGGACAAACACACTCTAACACTCACTCTGAGATACATGAACCCTCTGTGGGTCACTCTGAGATACATGAACCCTCTGTGGGTCACTCTGAGATACATGAACCCTCTGTGGGTCACTCTGAGATACATGAACCCTCTGTGGTTCACTCTGAGATACATGAACACTATGGTTCACTCTGAGATACATGAACCCTCTGTGGGTCACTCTGAGATACATGAACCCTCTGTGGGTCACTCTGAGATACATGAACCCTCTGTGGGTCACTGAGATACATGAACCCTCTGTGGGTCACTCTGAGATACATGAACCCTCTGTGGGTCACTCTGAGATACATGAACCCTCTGTGGGTCACTGAGATACATGAACCCTCTGTGGGTCACTCTGAGATACATGAACCCTCTGTGGGTCACTCTGAGATACATGAACCCTCTATGGGTCACTCTGAGATACATGAACCCTCTGTGGTTCACGCTGAGATACATGAACCCTCTGTGGTTCACTCGGAGATACATGAACCCTCTGTGGGTCACTCTGAGATACATGAACCCTCTGTGGGTCACTCTGAGATACATGAACCCTCTGTGGGTCACTCTGAGATACATGAACCCTCTGTGGTTCACTCTGAGATACATGAACCCTCTGTGGTTCACTCGGAGATACATGAACCCTCTGTGGGTCACTCTGAGATACATGAACCCTCTGTGGGTCACTCGGACATACATGAACCCTCTGTGGTTCACTCGGAGATACATGAACCCTCTGTGGTTCACTCGGAGATACATGAACCCTCTGTGGTTCACTCTGAGATACATGAACCCTCTGTGGGTCACTCTGAGATACATGAACCCTCTGTGGGTCACTCTGAGATACATGAACCCTCTGTGGGTCACTCTGAGATACATGAACCCTCTGTGGTTCACTCTGAGATACATGAACACTATGGTTCACTCTGAGATACATGAACCCTCTGTGGGTCACTCTGAGATACATGAACCCTCTGTGGGTCACTCTGAGATACATGAACCCTCTGTGGTTCACTCGGAGATACATGAACCCTCTGTGGTTCACTCGGAGATACATGAACCCTCTGTGGGTCACTCTGAGATACATGAACCCTATGTGGTTCACTCGGAGATACATGAACCCTCTGTGGGTCACTCTGAGATACATGAACCCTATGTGGGTCACTCTGAGATACATGAACCCTCTGTGGTTCATTCTGATATACATTAACCCTAACATTGCCATTCAAAAAAAAAATTATGTTGTAGAGACCCTGAGACAACAGAGAGAGGAAAGGGATATAGACACTACAACAGAGAGAGGAAAGGGTTATAGACACTACAACAGAGGAGAGGGTTATAGACACTACAACAGAGAGAGGAAAGGGTTATAGACACTACAACAGAGGAAAGGGTTATAGACACTACAACAGAGAGAGGAGAGGGTTATAGACACTACAACAGAGAGAGGAAAGGGTTATAGACACTACAACAGAGAGAGGAAAGGGTTATAGACACTACAACAGAGGAGAGGGTTATAGACACTACAACAGAGAGAGGAGAGGGTTATAGACACTACAACAGAGAGAGGAAAGGGTTATAGACACTACAACAGAGAGAGGAGAGGGTTATAGACACTACAACAGAGGAGAGGGTTATAGACACTACAACAGAGAGAGGAGAGGGTTATAGACACTACAACAGAGAGAGGAAAGGGTTATAGACACTACAACAGAGAGAGGAAAGGGTTATAGACACTACAACAGAGAGAGGAGAGGGTTATAGACACTACAACAGAGAGAGGAAAGGGTTATAGACACTACAACAGAGAGAGGACAGGGTTATAGACACTACAACAGAGAGAGACACTACAACAGAAAGGGTTATAGACACTACAACAGAGAGAGGAAAGGGTTATAGACACTACAACAGAGAGAGGAAAGGGTTATAGACACTACAACAGAGAGAGGAGAGGGTTATAGACACTACAACAGAGAGGGTTATAGACACTACAACAGAGGAGAGGGTTATAGACACTACAACAGAGAGAGGAAAGGGTTATAGACACTACAACAGAGAGAGGAAAGGGTTATAGACACTACAACAGAGAGAGAAAGGGTTATAGACACTACAACAGAGAGAGGAAAGGGTTATAGACACTACAACAGAGAGAGGAAAGGGTTATAGACACTACAACAGAGAGAGGAGAGGGTTATAGACACTACAACAGAGACACTACAACAGAGGAGAGGGTTATAGACACTACAACAGAGAGAGGAGAGGGTTATAGACACTACAACAGAGAGAGGAAAGGGTTATAGACACTACAACAGAGAGAGGAAAGGGTTATAGACACTACAACAGAGAGAGGAGAGGGTTATAGACACTACAACAGAGAGAGGAAAGGGTTATAGACACTACAACAGAGAGAGGAAAGGGTTATAGACACTACAACAGAGAGAGGAAAGGGTTATAGACACTACAACAGAGGAGAGGGTTATAGACACTACAACAGAGAGAGGAGAGGGTTATAGACACTACAACAGAGAGAGGAAAGGGTTATAGACACTACAACAGAGAGAGGAGAGGGTTATAGACACTACAACAGAGAGAGGAGAGGGTTATAGACACTACAACAGAGAGGAGGGAAAGGGTTATAGACACTACAACAGAGAGAGGAAAGGGTTATAGACACTACAACAGAGAGAGGAAAGGGTTATAGACACTACAACAGAGAGAGGAAAGGGTTATAGACACTACAACAGAGGAGAGGGTTATAGACACTACAACAGAGAGAGGAAAGGGTTATAGACACTACAACAGAGAGAGGAGAGGGTTATAGACACTACAACAGAGAGAGGAGAGGGTTATAGACACTACAACAGAGGAGAGGGTTATAGACACTACAACAGAGAGAGGAAAGGGTTATAGACACTACAACAGAGGAAAGGGTTATAGACACTACAACAGAGAGAGGAGAGGGTTATAGACACTACAACAGAGAGAGGAGAGGGTTATAGACACTACAACAGAGGAGAGGGTTATAGACACTACAACAGAGAGAGGAAAGGGTTATAGACACTACAACAGAGAGAGGAGAGGGTTATAGACACTACAACAGAGAGAGGAGAGGGTTATAGACACTACAACAGAGAGAGGAGAGGGTTATAGACACTACAACAGAGAGAGGAGAGGGTTATAGACACTACAACAGAGAGAGGAGAGGGTTATAGACACTACAACAGAGAGAGGAGAGGGTTATAGACACTACAACAGAGAGAGGAAAGGGTTATAGACACTACAACAGAGAGAGGAGAGGGTTATAGACACTACAACAGAGAGAGGAGAGGGTTATAGACACTACAACAGAGAGAGGAGAGGGTTATAGACACTAGGGTTATAGACACTACAACAGAGAGAGGAGAGGGTTATAGACACTACAACAGAGAGAGGAAAGGGTTATAGACACTACAACAGAGAGAGGAGAGGGTTATAGACACTACAACAGAGAGGAGAGGGTTATAGACACTACAACAGAGAGAGGAAAGGGTTATAGACACTACAACAGAGAGAGGAGAGGGTTATAGACACTACAACAGAGAGAGGAAAGGGTTATAGACACTACAACAGAGAGAGGAGAGGGTTATAGACACTACAACAGAGAGAGGAAAGGGTTATAGACACTACAACAGAGAGAGGAAAGGGTTATAGACACTACAACAGAGAGAGGGTTATAGAGAAGGGTTATAGACACTACAACAGAGAGAGGAGAGGGTTATAGACACTACAACAACAGAGAGAGAGGAGAGGGTTATAGACACTACAACAGAGAGAGGAGAGGGTTATAGACACTACAACAGAGAGAGGAGAGGGTTATAGACACTACAACAGAGAGAGGAGAGGGTTATAGACACTACAACAGAGAGAGGAAAGGGTTATAGACACTACAACAGAGAGAGGAGAGGGTTATAGACACTACAACAGAGAGAGGAGAGGGTTATAGACACTACAACAGAGAGAGAGGGTTATAGACACTACAACAGAGAGAGGAAAGGGTTATAGACACTACAACAGAGAGAGGAGAGGGTTATAGACACTACAACAGAGAGAGGAGAGGGTTATAGACACTACAACAGAGAGAGGAAAGGGTTATAGACACTACAACAGAGAGAGTTATAGAGAGGGTTATAGACACTACAACAGAGAGGAGAGGGTTATAGACACTACAACAGAGAGAGGAGGAGAGGGTTATAGACACTACAACAGAGAGAGGAGAGGGTTATAGACACTACAACAGAGAGAGGAGAGGGTTATAGACACTACAACAGAGAGAGGAGAGGGTTATAGACACTACAACAGAGAGAGGAGAGGGTTATAGACACTACAACAGAGGAGAGGGTTATAGACACTACAACAGAGAGAGGAGAGGGTTATAGACACTACAACAGAGAGAGGAGAGGGTTATAGACACTACAACAGAGAGAGAGAGGGTTATAGACACTACAACAGAGAGGAGAGGGTTATAGACACTACAACTACAACAGAGAGAGAGGGTTATAGACACTACAACAGAGAGAGGAGAGGGTTATAGACACTACAACAGAGAGGAGAGGGTTATAGACACTACAAGAGAGAGGAAAGGGTTATAGACACTACAACAGAGAGAGGAAAGGGTTATAGACACTACAACAGAGAGAGACACTACAACAGAGAGGAGAGGGTTATAGACACTACAACAGAGAGGAGAGGGTTATAGACACTACAACAGAGAGAGGAGAGGGTTATAGACACTACAACAGAGAGAGAGGGTTATAGACACTACAACAGAGAGAGGAGAGGGTTATAGACACTACAACAGAGAGAGGGTTAGACACTACAACAGAGAGAGGAAAGGGTTATAGACACTACAACAGAGGAGAGGAGAGGGTTATAGACACTACAACAGAGAGAGGAAAGGGTTATAGACACTACAACAGAGAGAGGAAAGGGTTATAGACACTACAACAGAGAGAGGAAAGGGTTATAGACACTACAACAGAGAGAGGAAAGGGTTATAGACACTACAACAGAGAGAGGGTTATAGACACTACAACAGAAAGGGTTATAGACACTACAACAGAGAGAGGAGAGGGTTATAGACACTACAACAGAGAGAGGAGAGGGTTATAGACACTACAACAGAGAGAGGAGAGGGTTATAGACACTACAACAGAGACACTACAACAGAGGAGAGGGTTATAGACACTACAACAGAGAGAGGAAAGGGTTATAGACACTACAACAGAGAGAGGAGAGGGTTATAGACACTACAACAGAGAGAGGAGAGGGTTATAGACACTACAACAGAGAGAGGAGAGGGTTATAGACACTACAACAGAGAGAGGAGAGGGTTATAGACACTACAACAGAGAGAGGAGAGGGTTATAGACACTACAACAGAGAGAGGAAAGGGTTATAGACACTACAACAGAGAGAGGAGAGGGTTATAGACACTACAACAGAGAGAGGAGAGGGTTATAGACACTACAACAGAGAGAGGAGAGGGTTATAGACACTACAACAGAGAGAGGAGAGGGTTATAGACACTACAACAGAGAGAGGAGAGGGTTATAGACACTACAACAGAGAGAGGAAAGGGTTATAGACACTACAACAGAGAGAGGAGAGGGTTATAGACACTACAACAGAGAGAGGAGAGGGTTATAGACACTACAACAGAGAGAGGAGAGGGTTATAGACACTACAACAGAGAGAGGAGAGGGTTATAGACACTACAACAGAGAGAGGAGAGAGAGGGTTATAGACACTACAACAGAGAGAGGAGAGGGTTATAGACACTACAACAGAGAGAGGAAAGGGTTATAGACACTACAACAGAGAGAGGAGAGGGTTATAGACACTACAACAGAGAGAGGAGAGGGTTATAGACACTACAACAGAGAGAGGAGAGGGTTATAGACACTACAACAGAGAGGGAGACACTACAACAGGAGAGGGTTATAGACACTACAACAGAGAGAGGAAAGGGTTATAGACACTACAACAGAGAGAGGAGAGGGTTATAGACACTACAACAGAGAGAGGAAAGGGTTATAGACACTACAACAGAGAGAGGAAGGGTTATAGACACTACAACAGAGAGAGGAGGGTTATAGACACTACAACAGAGAGAGGAGAGGGTTATAGACACTACAACAGAGAGAGGAGGAAGGGTTATAGACACTACAACAGAGGTTATAGACACTACAACAGGAGAGGGTTATAGACACTACAACAGAGAGAGGAGAGGGTTATAGACACTACAACAGAGAGGATAGACACTACAACAGAGAGGGTTATAGACACTACAACAGAGAGAGGAGAGGGTTATAGACACTACAACAGAGAGAGGAGAGGGTTATAGACACTACAACAGAGAGAGGAGAGGGTTATAGACACTACAACAGAGAGAGGAAAGGGTTATAGACACTACAACAGAGAGAGGAGAGGGTTATAGACACTACAACAGAGAGAGGAGAGGGTTATAGACACTACAACAGAGAGAGGAAAGGGTTATAGACACTACAACAGAGAGAGAGAAAGGGTTATAGACACTACAACAGAGAGAGACACTACAACAGAGAGAGAGGGTTATAGACACTACAACAGAGAGAGGAGAGGGTTATAGACACTACAACAGAGAGAGGAAAGGGTTATAGACACTACAACAGAGAGAGGAGAGGGTTATAGACACTACAACAGAGAGAGAGAGAGGGTTATAGACACTACAACAGAGAGAGGAGAGGGTTATAGACACTACAACAGAGAGAGGAGAGGGTTATAGACACTACAACAGAGAGAGGAGAGGGTTATAGACACTACAACAGAGAGGGAGGAGAGGGTTATAGACACTACAACAGAGAGAGGAAAGGGTTATAGACACTACAACAGAGAGAGGAGAGGGTTATAGACACTACAACAGAGAGAGGAGAGGGTTATAGACACTACAACAGAGAGAGGAAGGGTTATAGACACTACAACAGAGAGAGGAGAGGGTTATAGACACTACAACAGAGAGGGAGAGGAAGGGTTATAGACACTACAACAGAGAGGAGAGGGTTATAGACACTACAACAGAGAGAGGAGAGGGTTATAGACACTACAACAGAGAGAGGAGAGGGTTATAGACACTACAACAGAGAGAGGAGAGGGTTATAGACACTACAACAGAGAGAGGAAAGGGTTATAGACACTACAACAGAGAGAGGGTTATAGACACTACAACAGAGAGAAAGGGTTATAGACACTACAACAGAGAGGAGAGGGTTATAGACACTACAACAGAGAGAGGAGAGGGTTATAGACACTACAACAGAGAGAGGAGAGGGTTATAGACACTACAACAGAGAGAGGAGAGGGTTATAGACACTACAACAGAGAGAGGAGAGGGTTATAGACACTACAACAGAGGAGAGGGTTATAGACACTACAACAGAGAGAGGAGAGGGTTATAGACACTACAACAGAGAGAGGAAAGGGTTATAGACACTACAACAGAGAGAGGAGAGGGTTATAGACACTACAACAGAGAGAGGAGAGGGTTATAGACACTACAACAGAGAGAGGAGAGGGTTAGAGACACTACAACAGAGGAGAGGGTTATAGACACTACAACAGAGAGAGGAGAGGGTTATAGACACTACAACAGAGAGAGAGGGTTATAGACACTACAACAGAGAGAGGAGAGGGTTATAGACACTACAACAGAGAGAGGAGAGGGTTATAGACACTACAACAGAGAGAGGAGAGGGTTATAGACACTACAACAGAGAGAGGAAAGGGTTATAGACACTACAACAGAGAGAGGAAGAGGGTTATAGACACTACAACAGAGAGAGGAGAGGGTTATAGACACTACAACAGAGACACTACAACAGAGGAGAGGGTTATAGACACTACAACAGAGAGAGGAGAGGGTTATAGACACTACAACAGAGAGAGGAGAGATAGACACTACAACAGAGGAGAGGGTTATAGACACTACAACAGAGAGAGGAGAGGGTTATAGACACTACAACAGAGAGGGTTATAGACACTACAACAGAGAGAGGAAAGGGTTATAGACACTACAACAGAGAGAGGAGAGGGTTATAGACACTACAACAGAGAGAGGAAAGGGTTATAGACACTACAACAGAGAGAGGAGAGGGTTATAGACACTACAACAGAGAGAGGAGAGGGTTATAGACACTACAACAGAGAGAGGAGAGGGTTATAGACACTACAACAGAGAGAGAGGGTTATAGACACTACAACAGAGAGAGGAGGGTTATAGACACTACAACAGAGAGAGGAGAGGGTTATAGACACTACAACAGAGAGAGGGTTATAGACACTACAACAGAGAGAGGGTTATAGACACTACAACAGAGAGAGGAGAGGGTTATAGACACTACAACAGAGAGGAAGAGGGTTATAGACACTACAACAGAGAGAGGAGAGGGTTATAGACACTACAACAGAGAGAGGAGAGGGTTATAGACACTACAACAGAGAGAGGAGAGGGTTATAGACACTACAACAGAGAGAGGAGAGGGTTATAGACACTACAACAGAGAGAGGAGAGGGTTATAGACACTACAACAGAGAGAGGAGAGGGTTATAGACACTACAACAGAGAGAGGAGAGGGTTATAGACACTACAACAGAGAGAGGAGAGGGTTATAGACACTACAACAAGGGTTATAGACACTACAACAGAGAGGAGAGGGTTATAGACACTACAACAGAGAGAGGAGAGGGTTATAGACACTACAACAGAGAGAGGAGAGGGTTATAGACACTACAACAGAGAGAGGAGAGGGTTATAGACACTACAACAGAGAGAGGAGAGGGTTATAGACACTACAACAGAGAGGAGAGGGTTATAGACACTACAACAGAGAGAGGAGAGGGTTATAGACACTACAACAGAGAGAGGAAAGGGTTATAGACACTACAACAGAGAGAGGAGAGGGTTATAGACACTACAACAGAGAGAGGAGAGGGTTATAGACACTACAACAGAGAGAGGAGAGGGTTATAGACACTACAACAGAGAGAGGAGAGGGTTATAGACACTACAACAGAGAGAGGAGAGGGTTATAGACACTACAACAGAGAGAGGAGAGGGTTATAGACACTACAACAGAGAGAGGAGAGGGTTATAGACACTACAACAGAGAGAGGAGAGGGTTATAGACACTACAACAGAGAGAGGAGAGGGTTATAGACACTACAACAGAGAGAGGAGAGGGTTATAGACACTACAACAGAGAGAGGAGAGGGTTATAGACACTACAACAGAGGAGAGGGTTATAGACACTACAACAGAGAGAGGAAAGGGTTATAGACACTACAACAGAGAGAGGAGAGGGTTATAGACACTACAACAGAGAGAGGAGAGGGTTATAGACACTACAACAGAGGAGAGGGTTAGAGACACTACAACAGAGAGAGGAGAGGGTTATAGACACTACAACAGAGAGAGGAGAGGGTTAGAGACACTACAACAGAGAGAGGAAAGGGTTATAGACACTACAACAGAGAGAGGAAAGGGTTATAGACACTACAACAGAGAGAGGAAAGGGTTATAGACACTACAACAGAGGAAATGGTTATAGACACTACAACAGAGAGAGGAAAGGGTTATAGACACTACAACAGAGAGAGGAGAGGGTTATAGACACTACAACAGAGGAAATGGTTGTAGACACTACAACAGAGAGAGGAAAGGGTTATAGACACTACAACAGAGAGAGGAGAGGGTTATAGACACTACAACAGAGAGAGGAGAGGGTTATAGACACTACAACAGAGGAGAGGGTTATAGACACTACAACAGAGAGAGGAGGGTTATAGACACTACAACAGAGAGAGGAAAGGGTTATAGACACTACAACAGAGAGAGGAAAGGGTTATAGACACTACAACAGAGAGAGAGAGGGTTATAGACACTACAACAGAGAGAGGGTTATAGACACTACAACAGAGAGAGGAGAGGGTTATAGACACTACAACAGAGAGAGGAGAGGGTTATAGACACTACAACAGAGAGAGGAGAGGGTTATAGACACTACAACAGAGAGAGGAGAGGGTTATAGACACACAACAGAGAGAGGAGAGGGTTATAGACAACAACAGAGAGAGGAGAGGGTTATAGACACTACAACAGAGAGAGGAGAGGGTTATAGACACTACAACAGAGAGGAGAGGGTTATAGACACTACAACAGAGAGGAGAGGGTTATAGACACTACAACAGAGGAGAGGGTTATAGACACTACAACAGAGAGAGGAGGGTTATAGACACTACAACAGAGAGAGGAGAGGGTTATAGACACTACAACAGAGAGAGGAGAGGGTTATAGACACTACAACAGAGAGAGGAAAGGGTTATAGACACTACAACAGAGAGAGGAAGGGTTATAGACACTACAACAGAGAGAGAGGGTTATAGACACTACAACAGAGATAGACACTACAACAGAGAGAAAGGGTTATAGACACTACAACAGAGAGAGGAAAGGGTTATAGACACTACAACAGAGAGAGGAGAGGGTTATAGACACTATAACAGAGAGAGGAAAGGGTTATAGACACTACAACAGAGAGGAGAGGGTTATAGACACTACAACAGAGAGAGGAGAGGGTTATAGACACTACAACAGAGAGAGGAAAGGGTTATAGACACTACAACAGAGGAGAGGGTTATAGACACTACAACAGAGAGAGGAAAGGGTTATAGACACTACAACAGAGAGAGGAGGGTTATAGACACTACAACAGAGAGAGAGGGTTATAGAAAGGGTTATAGACACTACAACAGAGGAGAGGGTTATAGACACTACAACAGAGAGATGAAAGGGTTATAGACACTACAACAGAGAGAGGAAAGGGTTATAGACACTACAACAGAGGAGAGGGTTATAGACACTACAACAGAGAGAGGAGAGGGTTATAGACACTACAACAGAGAGAGAGGGTTATAGACACTACAACAGAGAGATGAAAGGGTTATAGACACTACAACAGAGAGAGGAGAGGGTTAGAAAGGGTTATAGACACTACAACAGAGAGAGGAGAGGGTTATAGACACTACAACAGAGAGAGGAGAGGGTTATAGACACTACAACAGAGAGAGGAAAGGGTTATAGACACTACAACAGAGAGAGGAAAGGGTTATAGACACTACAACAGAGAGAGGAGAGGGTTATAGACACTACAACAGAGAGAGGAAAGGGTTATAGACACTACAACAGAGAGAGGAGAGGGTTATAGACACTACAACAGAGAGAGGAGAGGGTTATAGACACTACAACAGAGAGAGGAAAGGGTTATAGACACTACAACAGAGAGAGGAAAGGGTTATAGACACTACAACAGAGAGAGGAGAGGGTTATAGACACTACAACAGAGAGAGGAAAGGGTTATAGACACTACAACAGAGAGAGGAAAGGGTTATAGACACTACAACAGAGAGAGGAGAGGGTTATAGACACTACAACAGAGAGAGAGGGGAGAGAGAGAGGGTTATAGACACTACAACAGAGAGTATAGACACTACAACAGAGAGAGGAAAGGGTTATAGACACTACAACAGAGAGAGGAGAGGGTTATAGACACTACAACAGAGAGAGGAAAGGGTTATAGACACTACAACAGAGAGAGGAGAGGGTTATAGACACTACAACAGAGAGAGGAGAGGGTTATAGACACTACAACAGAGAGAGGAAAGGGTTATAGACACTACAACAGAGAGAGGAGAGGGTTATAGACACTACAACAGAGAGAGGAGAGGGTTATAGACACTACAACAGAGAGGGATAGGAGGAAAGGGTTATAGACACTACAACAGAGAGAGGAGAGGGTTATAGACACTACAACAGAGAGAGGAAAGGGTTATAGACACTACAACAGAGGAGAGGGTTATAGACACTACAACAGAGAGAGGAGAGGGTTAGAGACACTACAACAGAGGAGAGGGTTATAGACACTACAACAGAGAGAGGAGAGGGTTATAGACACTACAACAGAGAGAGGAGAGGGTTATAGACACTACAACAGAGAGAGGAAAGGGTTATAGACACTACAACAGAGAGAGGAGAGGGTTATAGACACTACAACAGAGAGAGGAGAGGGTTATAGACACTACAACAGAGAGAGGAAAGGGTTATAGACACTACAACAGAGAGAGGAGAGGGTTATAGACACTACAGGGATGCTGGTCCATGTTGACTCAAATGCCTCCCACAGTTGTCAAGTTGTCTGGAAGTCCTTGGGGTGGTGGACCATTTTTGAGCGTGAAAAACCCAGCAGCGTTGCAGTTCTTGACACAAACCGGTGCACCTGGCACCTACTACAATAACCCCGTTCAAAGGCACTTAAATATTTAGGCTTGCCCATTCACCCTCTGAACGGCACACACACACACAATCCATGTCTCAATTGTCTCAAGGCTTAAAATACATTATTTAATCCGTCTCCTCCCCTTCATCTACACTGATTGAAGTGGATTTAACAACTGGCATCAATAAGGGACGATATCTTTCAACTGGATTCACCTGGTCAGTCTGTGTCATGGAAAGAGCAGCTGTTCTTAATGTTTTGTCCACTCAGTGTATTTTGGTCTGTTTGAATTCATTAGTTTCTGTTTCTGGTCGTGAATTAGGCTACATAACTGTTGAATAGAGGCAGTGTCGTGGGTTGCCTCGGCCAGAGAGTGTTAGTGTGTCAATGTTTGACGACTGCCTGAGCCAGTCCCCTGTGGATTGGAGAAGCTTCTGGTGATTCTCCTCTCCTCTCCCCTCTTCTCTTCTCCTCTCCTCTTTCCTCTCCTCTCCTCTCCTCCTCTTCTCTTCTCCTCTCCTCTCCTCTCCTCTCCTCTCCCTCTCTCTCTCCTCTCCTCTCTCTCCTCTCCTCTCCTCTCCTCTCCTCTCCTCTCCTCTCCTCTCCTCTCCTCTCCCCTCTCCTCTCCTCTCCTCTCCCTCTCCTCTCCTCCCTCTCCTCTCCTCTCCTCTCCTCTCCTCTCCTCTCCTCTCCTCTCCTCTCCTCTCCTCTCCTCTCCTCTCCTCTCCTCTCCTCTCCTCTCCCTCTCCTCTCTCCTCTCCTCTCCTCTCCTCTCCTCTCCTCTCCTCTCCTCTCCTCCTCTCCTCTCCTCTCCTCTCCTCTCCTCTCCTCTCCCTCTCCTCCCCTATTCTCTCCTCTCCTCCTCCTCTCCTCTCCTCTCCTCTCCTCTCCTCTCCTCTCCTCTCCTCTCCTCTCCTCTCCTCTCCTCTCCTCTCCTCTCCTCCCCTATTCTCTCCTCCCTCTCTCTCTCTCCTCTCCTCTCCTCTCCTCTCCTCTCCTCTCCTCTCCTCTCCTCTCCCTCTCCTCTCCTCTCCTCTCCTCTCCTCTCCTCTCCTCTCCTCTCCTCCTGTCCTCTCCTGTCTCATCCCCCTGTCCTCTCCTGTCCCCCTGTCCTCTCCTCTCCTCTCCTCTCCTCTCCTCTCCTCTCCTCTCCTCTCCTCTCCTCTCCTCTCTCTCTCCTCTCCTCTCCTCTGTCTCTCCTCCCTCCCCCTGTCCTCTCCTGTCCCCCCCCCCTCTCCTCTCCTCTCCTCTCTCTCCTCCCTCTCCTCTCCTCTCCTCTCCTCTCCTCTCCTCTCCTCTCCTCTCCTCTCCTCTCCTCTCCTCCTACTACAGTAGTGGTCTGTCTCATCACACCCAGTGGGGGGAGTAAATGAGATGTGACTCATACTTAGAGAGGTGACAGCCTGCCTGTCAGGACACTGTCGTGTGATCTACCGTCTACTGTCTCTGTCTGGGGGATGTTGTCGTGTGATCTACCGTCTACTGTCTCTGTCTGGGGGATGTTGTCTTGTAGAGCTGTGTGGTTTATACTGCCTCCACATTACATTATACTGCCTCCACATTACATTATACTGCCTCCACATTACATTATACTGCGTCCACATTACATTATACTGAATAATGGTTGAATTGACTCTCCTGCTGTGGTGTCTGCTCAATGTCTGTAGAATAATGGTTGTAGGGACTCTCCTGCACACTGTACCGTCTATCCTCTAAATAAACAATGTTATGTGGTTCTGTAAATAACTCAATGTATCAAATGTCTCTCTCCAGGTTTGTGGACGTGGCTCTGAGGACCATCATGCGGGTCATGTGGTTTGCAGGAGGCTTCCATTGGATGACGGTGAAGGGGCGCCAGGCGCTACCGGCCGAGGCCCCTATCCTAACGCTGGGACCCCACTCCTCCTACTTCGATGCTATCCCCGTCACCATGTCCATGTCCTCCATCGTCATGAAGGCAGAGAGCAAGGACATCCCTGTCTGGGGCAGTGAGTAGGATTCTCTATGTCCCTCTGTCTCTGTCTCTCTGTCTCTCTCTCTATGTCCCTCTGTCTGTCTCTGTCTCTCTCGCTCTCTGTCTGTGTCCGTGTCTCGCTCTCTCCCTCTGTCTCACGGTCTATTTCTCTGTCTGTGTCGGTGTCTCCCTCTCTCCCTCTGTCTCACGGTCTATCTCTCTGTCTGTGTCCCTCTCTCCCTTTGTGTCTCACGGTCTATTTCTCTGTCTGTGTCGGTGTCTCCCTCTCTCCCTCTGTCTCACTGTCTATTTCTCTGTCTGTGTCCGTGTCTCGCTCTCTCCCTCTGTCTCACGGTCTATCTCTCTGTCTGTGTCCCTCTCTCCCTTTGTCTCACGGTCTATTTCTCTGTCTGTGTCGGTGTCTCCCTCTCTCCCTCTGTCTCACTGTCTATTTCTCTGTCTGTGTCCGTGTCTCGCTCTCTCCCTCTGTCTCTCTGTCTCTATTTCTCTGTCTGTGTCGGTGTCTCCCTCTCTCCCTCTGTCTCACGGTCTATCTCTCTGTCTGTGTCCCTGTCTCCCTCTCTCCCTCTGTCTGTCTGGTCTATTTCTCTGTCTGTGTCGGTGTCTCCCTCTCTCCCTCTGTCTCACGGTCTATCTCTCTGTCTGTGTCCCTCTCTCCCTTTGTCTCACTGTCTATTTCTCTGTCTCTCTCTCTCTGTCTGTGTCCCTGTCTCCCTCTCTCCCTCTGTCTCACTGTCTCTGTCTCTCTGTCTGTGTCCCAGTCTCCCTCTCTCCCTCTGTCTCACTGTCTATTTCTCTGTCTCTGTCTCTCTCTCTCTGTGTCTGTGTCCCTGTCTCCCTCTCTCCCTCTGTCTCACTGTCAATTTCTCTCTCTCGGTCTCTCTCCCTCAGTCTCTGTCTCTGTCTCTCTCTTTCTGTCTCTCTCTCCCTCAGTCTCTCTGTCTCTCTCCCTCTGTCTGTTTTCATTCAATTTTAATTCCAATGGGCTTTATTGGCATGGGAAACATGTTTATATTGCCATAGCTAGTGAAATAGATAATAAACAAAAGTGAAATAAACAATCAGAGATAAACTGTAAACATTACACGAGTTTACTCTCTTTCTGTCTGACTGTCTCTCCCTCGATCTCTCTCTGTCTCTCTCTCTCCATGTCTCTCCATGTCTCTCCATGTCTCTCTGTGTCTCTCTGTCTCTCCCTGTCTGTCTCTGTCTCTCATGTCTCTCTGTGTCTCTCTGTCTCTCCCTGTCTGTCTCTGTCTCCCCGTCTCTCTCCGTGTCTCTCTGTCTCTCCCTGTCTGTCTCTGTCTCTCCATGTCTCTCTGTGTCTCTCTGTCTCTCCCTGTCTGTCTCTGTCTCCCCGTCTCTCTCTGTGTCTCTCTGTCTCTCCCTGTCTGTCTCTGTCTCCCCGTCTCTCTCCATGTCTCTCCATGTCTCTCTGTCTCTCCCTGTCTGTCTCTGTCTCCCCGTCTCTCTCCGTGTCTCTCTCTCTCTCCCTGTCTCTTTCTTTCTCTCTCTCTCTTTCCCCAATTCAATCCTTTGCCCCAAACCCCTCTGCACTGGTGAGATATCTCTCAACACTGCTGCCCTGTCTGACATAGTGCATGAGAGAGAGAGAGAGAGAGAGAGAGAGAGAGAGAGAGAGAGAGAGAGAGAGAGAGAGAGAGAGAGAGAGAGAGAGAGAGAGAGAGAGAGAGAGAGAGAGAGAGAGAGAGAGAGAGAGAGAGAGAGAGAGAGAGAGAGAGAGAGAGAGAGAGAAAGTTTCAGAGAGAGAGAGAGAGAGAGAGAGAGAGAGAGAGAGAGAGAGAGAGAGAGAGAGAGAGAGAGAGAGAGAGAGAGAGAGAGAGAGAGAGAGAGAGCTGTAGAGAGAGAGAGAGAGCTGTAGAGAGAGAGAGAGAGCTGTAGCTGCAGAGCTGGAGAGAGTTGGATGCTGTCAGTTGTGTAGAAGACATAAAGCGTACCTTAAGTCAGTGTTCCCTAGTGCCACTAGCCTGTACTGTAGAAGTCCTCTAACCTGTGATCTTGTGCCACTAGGCCTGTAGAGAGAGAGCTGTGAGCTGGAGAGCTGGAGGAAGAGAGTTAACCTGTGACTTGTCAGTTGTGTGATCTTGTGTCAAGCCTATATAAAGCGTACCTTAAGTCAGTGTTCCCTGTTGTGCCACTAACCTGGATCTTGTCTTACTGTAGACATGTGGACATTGAAGTCCTCTAACCTGTGATCTTGCGTCACACAGAAGATCATTAGGAAATTCACTAACTCTTTATTATATTTAAGTTCAGCTCTAACTGTGTTTTACCTTCGCTGATATTCATAGAGACCTACGAGGGGAAACCTTTTACTGCAGCGTTGTTGGCAGAGTGTCAGGCCGGGATCTTAATAACCTCCTCAACATCTTGTTAGGGTAACCAGGCGTAACAGAGGGAGTGGATTTGGACATTCATTGTGTTCAGCAGCAGCAAGCCTACTCTGTAATAGAATCATGTTGACTGTGTAGTGGCTAGACTAGATCCCTGGGACTAATGGCTGTGTAGTGGCTAGACTAGATCCCTGGGACTAATGGCTGTGTAGTGGCTAGATTAGATCCCTGGGACTAATGGCTGTGTAGTGGCTAGATTAGATCCCTGGGACAAATGACTGTGATGTGTAGTGGCTAGGCTAGATCCCTGGGACTAATGGCTGTGTAGTGGCTAGAATAGATCCCTGGGACTAATGTCTGTGTAGTGGCTACAGTAGATCCCTGGGACAAATGGCTGTGTAGTGTCTAGAATAGATCCCTGGGACTAATGACTGTCTAGTGGCTAGAATAGATCCCTGGGACTAATGTCTGTGTAGTGGCTAGACTAGATCCCTGGGACTAATGTCTGTGCTGTGTAGTGCTAGACTAGGTCTCCAGTACAGTAGTTCTGATCCCAGAGACAAGCTCAGCACCACAGGGTCCAGGTCTCTAGTACAGTAGTTCTGACCCAGGCTCAGCACCACAGGGTCCAGGTCTATAATACAGTAATTCTGACCCAGAGACATGCTCAGCACCACAGGGTCCAGGTCTGTAATACAGTAGTTCTGACCCCAGGCTCAGCACCACAGGGTCCAGGCTCTACAGGACAGTAGTTCTGATCCAGGCTCAACACCACAGGGTCAAATCAAATCAAATGTATTCATCTAGGCTCGCACCACAGCTGATATCTCAAAGTCTGTACAGAAACCCAGCCTAAAACCCCAAACAGCAAGCAATGCAGGTGTAGAACCACGGTCCAGGTCTATAATACAGTAGTTCTGACCCAGAGACAGGCTCAGCACCACAGGGTCCAGGTCTACAGGACAGTAGTTCTGATCCAGGCTCAACACCACAGGGCCCAGGTCTATAATACAGTAGTTCTGACCCAGAGACAGGCTCAACACCACAGGGTCCAGGTCTGTAATACAGTAGTTCTGACCCAGGCTCACACCACAGGGTCCAGGTCTATAATACAGTTAGTTCTGACCCAGAGACAGGCTCAACACCACAGGGTCCAGGTCTATAATACATTAGTTCTGACCCAGGCTCAACACCACAGGGTCCAGGTCTACAGTACAGTAGTACTGACCCAGAGACAGGCTCAGCACCACAGGGTCCAGGTCTATAATACAGTAGTTCTGATCCAGAGACGGGCTCAACACCACAGGGTCCAGGTCTATAATACAGTAGTTCTGACCCAGAGACAGGCTCAACACCACAGGGTCCAGTCTGTAAGGACAGTAGTTCTGATCCAGGCTCAGCACCACAGGGTCCAGGTCTCTAGTACAGCAGTAGCTCAGCACACACAGGTCTATAATACAGTAGTTCTTCTGACCCAGGCTCAACACCACAGGGTCCAGGTCTATAATACAGTAGTTCTGACCCAGAGACAGGCTCAACACCACAGGGTCCAGCTCTACAGGACAGTAGTTCTGACCCAGGCTCAGCACCACAGGGTCCAGGTCTACAGTACAGTAGTTCTGACCCAGGCTCAGCACCACAGGGTCCAGGTCTACAGGACAGTAGTTCTGACCCAGGCTCAGCACCACAGGGTCCAGGTCTACAGGACAGTAGTTCTGACCCAGGCTCAGCACCACAGGGTCCAGGTCTACAGTACACAGTAGTTCTGACCAGAGACAGGCTCAACACCACAGGGTCCAGGGCTACAGGACAGTAGTTCTGACCCAGGCTCAGCACCACAGGGTCCAGGTCTCTAGTACAGTAGTAGTCTCTGATATAGAGGACATTGAGACCTGTGTCAAAGCAGGGGGAAGTGAAAGTGAGAACCTTGACTAGAGGAAGTGTTCTTGAAGAGTGAACCCTGTGTTGGACCCTCCTGTGTTGGACCCTGGTGTTGGACCCTGTGTTGGACCCTGGTGTTGGACCCTGGTGTTGAACCCTGTGTTGAACCCTGGTGTTGCACCCTGGTGTTGAACCCTGGTGTTGGACCCTGGTGTTGGACCCTGGTGTTGAACCCTGGTGTTGGACCCTGGTGTTGGACCCTGGTGTTGACCCTGGTGTTGGACCCTGGTGTTGGACCCTGGTGTTGGACCCTGGTGTTGAACCCTGGTGTTGAACCCTGGTGTTGGACCCTGGTGTTGGACCCTGGTGTTGGACCCTGGTGTTGGACCCTGGTGTTGAACCCTGTGTTGGACCCTGGTGTTGGACCCTGGTGTTGGACCCTGTGTTGTACCCTGTGTTGAACCCTGTGTTGGACCCTGTGTTGAACCCTGTGTTGAACCCTGGTGTTGAACCTATGTTGGACCCTGGTGTTGGAGTTGAACCCTGTGTTGGACCCTGGTGTTGGACCCTGTGTTGGACCCTGGTGTTGGACCCTGGTGTTGGACCCTGTGTTGAACCCTGTGTTGGACCCTGGTGTTGGACCCTGTGTTGAACCCTGGTGTGACCCTGGTGTTGAACCCTGGTGTGACCTTTCAGTCTGACAGGAGTGAACTTCCCGTTTCAGGAAGTGTGGTTTTGAGTCAGAACGGTAACCGGTACAGTTCTGTAAATGATTGGACCTGGACAAGGGCTGGATAACCACTGAAGCTGAGTTCGTAGATAACCACTTCCTGTTAACCACTTCCTGTTAACCTAACAGATTCTCTGTTGTAAAATTACAACCGAAATTGTACAGGATCTTCACGACTAGACCTATTATTTATGTAGAAAATGTTGGCTCGGCAGATACCTTTAACCTGGTCCCAGATCAGTGTTAATGAGTGGAATGCTGATACCCAGGCTAATATACCTTGTGGCCCCAGCACTAGTATGTGTCTGACTGTTGTGTCTCCTGTCCTCCAGCCCTGATCAAGTACATCAGACCAGTGTTTGTCTCCAGGTCAGACCAGGACTCCCGTAAGAAGACTGTTGAGGAGATCAAACGCAGAGCCCAGTCTGGAGGAGAATGGCCTCAGGTACAGTTTAATATCTCTCTCTCTTTCTGTCTCTAGCTCTCTGTCTCTGTCTCTCTCTCTCGCTCTCTCTCTAGCTCTCTGTCTCTCTCTCGCTCTCTCGCTCTCTCTCTCTCTCTCTCTCTCTCTCTCTCTCTGTCTCTCTCTGTCTCTGTCTCTCTGTGTCTCTCTGTCTCTCCAGCTCTCTTTCTCTGTATCTCTCTCTGTCTGTCTGTCTGTCTGTCTGTCACACACACACACACACACACACACACACACACACACACACACACACACACACACACACACGGGACAAAGTAAACAAAGAGCCATGGTCTGGCGTTCAGTAAACAAACTAGATGTGGAGAACAGCCACCTAACAATGTTCAGGATGTACCCACTCAGATGATCTCATTACCATGGAAACACGTGTCTGATAATGTGGCTGATGTTCCCCTCTCTCCAGATAATGATTTTCCCAGAGGGAACGTGTACCAACAGGTCGTGTCTCATCACGTACAAACCAGGTATGTTAGATAGTACCGTGAAGAGGAGACAGGAAAGGTAGGAGAGTTGGAGAGTCAGGAAGGACATGTTGGTACCACTAGGCTATCATGTTGGATCAGAACCCATGTTGACTCTGGTACCACTAGGCTATACATGTTGGATCAGAACCCATGTTGACTCTGGTACCACTAGGCTATACATGTTGGATCAGAACCCATGTTGACCTGTGTCTCCTAGTCCACATACTGCCCTGTGTCTCCTAGTCCACATACTGCCCTGTGTCTCCTAGTCCACATACTGCCTTGTCTGCTAGTCCACATACTGCCCTGTGTCTCCTAGTCCACATACTGCCCGTGTCTCCTAGTCCACATACTGCCCCGTGTCTCCTAGTCCACATACTGCCCTGTGTCTCCTAGTCCACATACTGCCCTGTGTCTCCTATTTCACATACTGCCCCGTATCTCCTAGTCCACATACTGCCCCGTGTCTCCTAGTCCACATACTGCCCTGTGTCTCCTAGTCCACATACTGCCCTGTGTCTCCTATTTCACATACTGCCCCGTATCTCCTAGTCCACATACTGCCCTGTGTCTCCTAGTCCACATACTGCCCTGTCTCCTATTTCACATACTGCCCCGTGTCTCCTAGTCCACATACTGCCCTGTGTCTCCTAGTCCACATACTGCCCTGTGTCTCCTAGTCCACATACTGCCCTGTGTCTCCTAGTCCACATACTGCCCTGTGTCTCCTATTTCACATACTTCCCCGTGTCTCCTAGTCCACATACTGCCCTGTGTCTCCTAGTCCACATACTGCCCTGTGTCTCCTAGTCCACATACTGCCCTGTGTCTCCTATTTCACATACTGCCCCGTGTCTCCTAGTCCACATACTTCCCCGTGTCTCTAGTCCACATACTGCCCTGTGTCTCCTAGTCCACATACTGCCCTGTGTCTCCTATTTCACATACTGCCCCGTGTCTCCTAGTCCACATACTGCCCTGTGTCTCCTAGTCCACATACTGCCCTGTGTCTCCTAGTCCACATACTGCCCTATGTCTCCTAGTCCACATACTGCCCCATGTCTCCTAGTCCACATACTGCCCCGTGTCTCCTAGTCCACATACTGCCCTGTGTCTCCTAGTCCACATACTGCCCTGTGTCTCCTAGTCCACATACTGCCCTGTGTCTCCTAGTCCACATACTGCCCTGTGTCTCCTAGTCCACATACTGCCCCGTATCTAAAACTTTGGAGAATTTGTTTGTCGTTTTAGTCGCATGTTAGTCAGTAATTTTTTTTCATCAAATAATGAACATTGACTTTTTAATCGTCCATCATCCCCTCATATAGCTGGGCACATTGCTATTGTAACAGACTGTAACCAATGACAGACGTGGTTTATCATACAGTCTACAAAGCCTTGGCTTCAGGTTAAAACCATTTAAAAGGCTAACAGCTCTTTCCTCCCCATCCTAACTTTAGTTATTTAGTTATGGGGAGGAAAGAGATACTCCCCTTATTTAAACCCCCCCATCCTAAAGTTAGGATGGGGGGGGGTTAAAAAAGGCGAGTATCTCTTTCCTCCCCATAACTTTAGGATGGGGGGGTTTAAATAAGGGGAGTATCTCTTTCCTCCCATCATAACTTTAGGATGGGGGGGGGGTTATAAAAAGGGGAGTATCTGAGCTTTCCAATAACGTTGGTCATTATTACGGTTCTCCTGATATTCAGCTAAATGTAATAACTGCAGCCTCAACACAGATGAATTACAGAACACCCACTGGTAAATAGAGCTTCTGATGTCATCAACAAGCGCTTCTATCTTTTTATCCTCCGACGTGGAAACAAGACCCGAGTAAACATGTGTTTCTAGTTGATGTTAGTTACTATTGAAGTGTCCCGGCAGCGAATCACTTCAAAAGACCGACGAGTGTCTGAAGTGACCGCCCAGGTGCTGAGATCAGATTAATCACCACTGTCTAACTGACCGCCCAGGTGCTGAGATCAGATTTATCACCACTGTCTAACTGACCGCCCAGGAGCTGAGATCAGATTAATCACCACTGTCTAACTGACCGCCCAGGTGCTGAGATCAGATTAATCACCACTGTCTAACTGACCGCCCAGGTGCTGAGATCAGATTAATCACCACTGTCTAACTGACCGCCCAGGTGCTGAGATCAGATTAATCACCACTGTCTAACTGACCGCCCAGGAGCTGAGATCAGATTAATCACCACTGTCTAACTGACCGCCCAGGAGCTGAGATCAGATTAATCACCACTGTCTAACTGACCGCCCAGGAGCTGAGATCAGATTAATCACCACTGTCTAACTGACCGCCCAGGTGCTGAGATCAGATTTATCACCACTGTCTAACTGACCGCCCAGGAGCTGAGATCAGATTAATCACCACTGTCTAACTGACCGCCCAGGTGCTGAGATCAGATTAATCACCACTGTCTAACTGACCGCCCAGGTGCTGAGATCAGATTAATCACCACTGTCTAACTGACCGCCCAGGTGCTGAGATCAGATTAATCACCACTGTCTAACTGACCGCCCAGGTGCTGAGATCAGATTAATCACCACTGTCTAACTGACCGCCCAGGAGCTGAGATCAGATTAATCACCACTGTCTAACTGACCGCCCAGGAGCCGAGATCAGACCAATCACCACTGTCTAACTGACCGCCCAGGAGCCGAGATCAAACCAATCACCACTGTCTAACTGAAAGATGTTCAGTTCTGTTCCAATCAGAGGATTCCATAACATATTCTGCACAGGACTGCATGTTTCTGATTGGACAAATGGATGAAAAGGAGCTTCATGACTATATTTGAATGGACATTAATATATCAATAATTATAGTAATATATTCCATTTAGCGGATGCTTTGATCCACTTCCAGTCGTGCGGACGGACATTTTACATCTGGGTTAGCTACTGTCGCCGTGGGCCGAGGCCCTTGTATGCGGTCTAGAATATTCTAGTTTCTTAGTTTTAGGGGACTGTAGTCCAGTGTGTGTAATGGTGTTGATTTCTGTCTTGTCACACAGGAGCGTTCATCCCAGCGGTGCCAGTTCAGCCTGTGGTGATAAAATACCCCAATAAAATGGTAAGAAAGCAAACACAACACAACACAATACAACACCTAGCAACACAATACAACACCTAGCAACACAATACAACACCTAGCAACACAATATAACACCTAGCAACACAATACAACACCTAGCATCACAATACAACACCTAGCAACACAATATAACACCTAGCAATACAACACAACCCCAAGCAACACAATATAACACCTAGCAACACAATACAACACCTAGCAACACAATACAACACCTAGCAACACAATACAACACCTAGCAACACAACAAACCAAACACCTAGCAACACAATCTAAACACAATCACCACTAGCAACACAATACAACACTGCAAAGAATACAACACCTAGCAACACAATAGAATACCTAGCAATACAACACAACCCCAAGCAACACAATATAACACCTAGCAACACAATACAACACCTAGCAACATGTTACTGACCTAGCAACAAATACAACACCTAGCAAAAACAAACCAAACACCTAGCAACACAATACCTAGCAACACAATACAAACCTAGCAACACAATACAACACCTAGCAACACAATAGAACACCTAGCAATACAACACATTTAGCAACACAATATAACACCTAGCAACACAATACAACACCTAGCAACACAATACAACACCTAGCAACACAACAAACCACACCTAGCAACACAATACAACACCTAGCAACACAATACAACACCTAGCAACACAATACAACACCTAGCAACACAATACAACACCTAGCAACACAATATAACACCTAGCAACACAATATAACACCTAGCAACACAATACAACACCTAGCAACACAATACAACACCTAGCAACACAATACAACACCTAGCAACACAATACAACACCTAGCAACACAATATAACACCTAGCAACACAACAAACCAAACACCTAGCAACACAATACAACACATAGCAACACAATACAACACCTAGCAACACAATACAACACCTAGCAACACAACAAACCAAACACCTAGCAACACAATACAACACCTAGCAACACAATATAACACCTAGCAACACAACAAACCAAA
The DNA here is from genome assembly GCF_018296145.1 of Oncorhynchus tshawytscha. Taxonomy (NCBI): domain Eukaryota; kingdom Metazoa; phylum Chordata; class Actinopteri; order Salmoniformes; family Salmonidae; genus Oncorhynchus; species Oncorhynchus tshawytscha. Next base: position 27,408 of record NW_024608897.1, read on the forward strand.
AACCTAGCAACACAATACAACACCTAGCAACACAATACAACACCTAGCAACACAATACAACACCTAGCAACACAATATAACACCTAGCAACACAATACAACACCTAGCAACACAATACAACACCTAGCAATACAACACAACCCCAAGCAACACAATACAACACCTAGCAACACAATAGAACACCTAGCAATACAACACAACCCCTAGCAATACAATACAACACCTAGCAACACAATAGAACACCTAGCAACACAACAAACCAAACACCTAGCAACACAATACAACACCTAGCAACACAATATAAGACCTAGCAACACAATATAACACCTAGCAACACAATACAACACCTAGCAATACAACACAACCCCAAGCAACACAATACAACACCTAGCAACACAATAGAACACCTAGCAATACAACACAACCCCTAGCAATACAATACAACACCTAGCAACACAATACAACACCTAGCAACACAACAAACCAAACACCTAGCAACACAATACAATACCTAGCAACACAATATAAGACCTAGCAACACAATATAACACCTAGCAACACAATACAACACCTAGCAACACAATAGAACACCTAGCAATACAACACAACACCTAGCAACACAATAGAACACCTAGCAACACAATAGAACCCCGCAGCAGCACAACACAACAGCCAGGCTGTTGGTAAACACCCTCCCTGCTGAGAAGAGCATCAGCCCTGTCTGTCTGAATCTCTCTCTCTGTTACAGATATAACTGTGAGGACAGAGAACTGATTTAGTTGTTCTGTGATTTGTTGTGTGGTCTGTCTAAGCTGTGTGATATCCCCCCCACACCTTGAGCAGGGTTTCGTGGGGACTTCCTGGAAAACCTCCTGGGGTTGACTTGATGTGCCCTTTACTGAGGTCTGATCGTGTTAGTGTTAGCTCTGTCTGTAAACAGCTGGGCTGAATGGGATCTGGACACGTGGAGGCATCCATCAGTGATGCCTGGGACCACACAGCACGCAGTCAGTCTCTCCTATAGCCCTGGGACCACACAGCACGCAGTCAGTCTCTCCTATAGCCCTGGGACCACACAGCAGAGAGTCAGTCTCTCCTATAGCCCTGGGACCACACAGCACGCAGTCAGTCTCTCCTATAGCCCTGGGACCACACAGCACGCAGTCAGTCTCTCCTATAGCCCTGGGACCAGTCACTATAGCCCTGGGCACGCAGTCAGTCTCTCCTATAGCCCTGGGAGCACGCAGCAGGGAGTCAGTGTCTCCTATAGCCCTGGGACCACACAGCACGCAGTCAGTCTCTCCTATAGCCCTGGGACCACACAGCACGCAGTCAGTCTCTCCTATAGCCCTGGGACCACACAGCAGGGAGTCAGTCTCTCCTATAGCCCTGGGACCACACAGCAGGCAGTCAGTCTCTCCTATAGCCCTGGGACCACACAGCACGCAGTCAGTCTCTCCTATAGCCCTGGGACCACACAGCACGCAGTCAGTCTCTCCTATAGCCCTGGGACCACACAGCACGCAGTCAGTCTCTCCTAGCCCTGGGACCACACAGCACGCAGTCAGTCTCTCCTGTAGCCCTGGGAGCACGCAGTCAGTCTCTCCTGTAGCCCTGGGAGCACGCAGTCAGTCTCTCCTGTAGCCCTGGGAGCACGCAGTCAGTCTCTCCTATAGCCCTGGGACCACACAGCAGGCAGTCAGTCTCTCCTGTAGCCCTGGGATCACACAGCACGCAGTCAGTCTCTCCTGTAGCCCTGGGATCACACAGCATGCAGTCAGTCTCTCCTGTAGCCCTGGGACCACACAGCACGCAGTCAATCTCTACTATAGCCCTGGGACCACACAGCACGCAGTCAGTCTCTCCTATAGCCCTGGGACCACACAGCACGCAGTCAGTCTCTCCTATAGCCCTGGGACCACACAGCACGCAGTCAATCTCTCCTATAGCCCTGGGACCACACAGCACGCAGTCAGTCTCTCCTATAGCCCTGGGAGCACGCAGTCAGTCTCTCCTATAGCCCTGGGACCACACAGCACGCAGTCAGTCTCTCCTATAGCCCTGGGACCACACAGCACGCAGTCAGTCTCTCCTATAGCCCTGGGACCACACAGCACGCAGTCAGTCTCTCCTGTAGCCCTGGGAGCACGCAGCAGGGAGTCAGTCTCTCCTATAGCCCTGGGACCACACAGCAGGCATTCAGTCCCTCCTATAGCCCTGGGACCACACAGCAGGGATTCAGTTTCTCCTATATCCCTGGGACCACACAGCAGGGAGCCAGTCTCTCCTATAGCCCTGGGACCACACAGCAGGGAGTCAGTCTCTCCTATAGCCTTGGGACCACACAGCAGGCAGTCAGTCTCCTATAGCCCTGGGACCACACAGCAGAGAGTCAGTCTCTCCTATAGCCCTGGGATCACACAGCACGCAGTCAGTCTCTCCTATAGCCCTGGGACCACACAGCACGCAGTCAGTCTCTCCTATAGCCCTGGGACCACACAGCACGCAGTCAGTCTCTCCTATAGCCCTGGGACTACAGAGCACGCAGTCAGTCTCTCCTATAGCCCTGGGATCACACAGCAGGTATTCAGTCTCTCCTATAGCCCTGGGACCACACAGCAGGGAGTCAGTTTCTCCTATAGCCCTGGGATCACACAGCAGGCAGTCAGTCTCTCCTATAGCCCTGGGACTACAGAGCACGCAGTCAGTCTCTCCTATAGCCCTAGGACCACACAGCAGGGAGCCAGTCTCTCCTATAGCCCTGGGACCACACAGCAGGGAGTCAGTCTCTCCTATAGCCCTGGGACCACACAGCACGCAGTCAGTCTCTCCTATAGCCCTGGGACCACACAGCACGCAGTCAGTCTCTCCTATAGCCCTGGGAGCACGCAGCAGGAGTCAGTGTCTCCTATAGCCCTGGGACCACACAGCAGGCAGTCAGTCTCTCCTATAGCCCTGGGACCACACAGCACGCAGTCAGTCTCTCCTATAGCCCTGGGACCACACAGCAGAGAGTCAGTCTCTCCTATAGCCCTGGGACCACACAGCAGGGAGTCAGTCTCTCCTATAGCCCTGGGACCACACAGCACGCAGTCAGTCTCTCCTATAGCCCTGGGACCACACAGCACGCAGTCAGTCTCTCCTATAGCCCTGGGACCACACAGCACGCAGTCAGTCTCTCCTATAGCCCTGGGACCACACAGCACGCAGTCAGTCTCTCCTGTAGCCCTGGGTCAGTCTCTCCCAGCCCTGGGAGCACGCAGTCAGTCTCTCCAGCCCTGGGAGCACGCAGTCAGTCTCTCCTATAGCCCTGGGACCACACAGCAGGCAGTCAGTCTCTCCTGTAGCCCTGGGATCACACAGCACGCAGTCAGTCTCTCCTGTAGCCCTGGGATCACACAGCATGCAGTCAGTCTCTCCTGTAGCCCTGGGACACACAGCACGCAGTCAATCTCTCCTATAGCCCTGGGACCACACAGCACGCAGTCAGTCTCTCCTATAGTCCTGGGACCACACAGCACGCAGTCAGTCTCTCCTATAGCCCTGGGACCACACAGCACGCAGTCAATCTCTCCTATAGCCCTGGGACCACACAGCACGCAGTCAGTCTCTCCTGTAGCCCTGGGAGCACAGCAGTCAGTCTCTCCTATAGCCCTGGGACCACACAGCACGCAGTCAGTCTCTCCTATAGCCCTGGGACCACACAGCACGCAGTCAGTCTCTCCTATAGCCCTGGGACCACACAGCAGGCATTCAGTCCCTCCTATAGCCCTGGGACCACACAGCAGGGATTCAGTTTCTCCTATATCCCTGGGACCACACAGCAGGGAGTCAGTCTCTCCTATAGCCCTGGGACCACACAGCAGGGAGTCAGTCTCTCCTATAGCCTTGGGACCACACAGCAGGCAGTCAGTCTCTCCTATAGCCCTGGGACCACACAGCAGAGAGTCAGTCTCTCCTATAGCCCTGGGATCACACAGCACGCAGTCAGTCTCTCCTATAGCCCTGGGACCACACAGCACGCAGTCAGTCTCTCCTATAGCCCTGGGACCACACAGCACGCAGTCAGTCTCTCCTATAGCCCTGGGACTATAGCCCTGGGACTACAGGCACGCAGTCAGTCTCTCCTATAGCCCTGGGATCACACAGCAGGTATTCAGTCTCTCCTATAGCCCTGGGACCACACAGCAGGGAGTCAGTTTCTCCTATAGCCCTGGGATCACACAGCAGGCAGTCAGTCTCTCCTATAGCCCTGGGACTACAGAGCACGCAGTCAGTCTCTCCTATAGCCCTGGGACCACACAGCAGGGAGCCAGTCTCTCCTATAGCCCTGGGACCACACAGCAGGGAGTCAGTCTCTCCTATAGCCCTGGGACCACACAGCAGGCAGTCAGTCTCTCCTATAGCCCTGGGACCACACAGCAGGTAGTCAGTCTCTCCTATAGCCCTGGGACCACACAGCAGGCAGTCAGTCTCTCCTATAGCCCTGGGACCCCACAGCACGCAGTCAGTCTCTCCTATAGCCCTGGGACCACACAGCAGGCATTCAGTCTCTCCTATAGCCCTGGGACCACACAGCAGGGAGTCAGTTTCTCCTATAGCCCTGGGATCACACAGCAGGCAGTCAGTCTCTCCTATAGCCCTGGGACTACAGAGCACGCAGTCAGTCTCTTCTATAGCCCTAGGACCACACAGCAGGGAGCCAGTCTCTCCTATAGCCCTGGGACCACACAGCAGGCAGTCAGTCTCTCCTATAGCCCTGGGACCACACAGCAGGCAGTCAGTCTCTCCTATAGCCCTGGGACCACACAGCAGGCAGTCAGTCTCTCCTATAGCCCTGGGATCACACAGCAGGCAGTCAGTCTCTCCTATAGCCCTGGGACCACACAGCAGGTAGTCAGTCTCTCCTATAGCCCTGGGACCACACAGCACACAGTCAGTCTCTCCTATAGCCCTGGGAAACACACAGCATAGCCCTGGGACCACACAGCAGGCAGTCAGTCTCTCCTATAGCCCTGGGGACCACACAGCACACAGTCAGTCTCTCCTATAGCCCTGGGACCACAGGCCACAGTCAGTCTCTCCTATAGCCCTGGGACCACACAGCAGTATAATCTAGATGGTCACAGACCACTGGACTCTGAGAGGAGGTATATCTAGATGGTCCAGTTTTCATAACTACCTGGTAACCAATTAAACCACAAACTGGGATCCCTGATAACAGGCTGTTGTTGTTGTTATATGACCTTGGTTTTTGTACTTCTTACCTGGATGAATAATGTTGTATCTTTAGTAAGTTCTGTGTCTCTCCTGTCCCATGCCAGGACACAATCACCTGGACGTGGCAGGGGCCTGGGGCGTCAGTACATTTGAATTACTCTACAAATGACTGATCCCTGAAGTACAGGTCGTTGCCAGGCATAGTGGTGTCTCTCTACTGCCCTGGAAGGTCCAGTTTTCATACCTCTACTGGACTGGGAGGGTATTAGTTCTACTGTATAATCTCAAACTACTCTACTGACTGGACTGGGAGGTATTAGTTCTACTGTATAATTAGATGGTCCAGTTTTCATACTGTATCTACTGGACTGGACTGGGAGGGTATTAGTTCTACTGTATAATCTAGATGGTCCAGTTTTCATACCTCTACTGGACTGACTGGACTGAGAGGATATTAGTTCTACTGTATAATCTAGATGGTCCAGTTTTCATACCTCTACTGGACTGGACTGGGAGGGTATTAGTTCTACTGTATAATCTAGATGGTCCAGTTTTCATACCTCTACTGGACTGGACTGGTATTAGTTCTACTGTATAATCTAGATGGTCCAGTTTTCATACCTCTACTGGACTGGACTGAGAGGATATTAGTTCTACTGTATAATCTAGATGGTCCAGTTTTCATACCTCTACTGGACTGGACTGGGAGGGTATTAGTTCTACTGTATAATCTAGATGGTCCAGTTTTCATACCTCTACTGGACTGGACTGAGAGGATATTAGTTCTACTGTATAATCTAGATGGTCCAGTTTTCATACCTCTACTGGACTGGACTGGGAGAGGATATTAGTTCTACTGTATAATCTAGATGGTCCAGTTTTCATACCTCTACTGGACTGGACTGGAGGATATTAGTTCTACTGTATAATCTAGATGGTCCAGTTTTCATACCTCTACTGGACTGGACTGGGAGGATATTAGTTCTACTGTATAATCTAGATGGTCCAGTTTTCATACCTCTACTGGACTGGACTGAGAGGATATTAGTTCTACTGTATAATCTAGATGGTCCAGTTTTCATACCTCTACTGGACTGGACTGGGAGGATATTAGTTCTACTATATAATCTAGATGGTCCAGTTTTCATACCTCTACTGGACTGAGAGGATATTAGTTCTACTGTATAATCTAGATGGTCCAGTTTTCATACCTCTACTGGACTGGACTGAGAGGATATTAGTTCTACTGTATAGTCTAGATGGTCCAGTTTTCACACCTCTACTGGACTGGACTGAGAGGATATTAGTTCTACTGTATAATCTAGATGGTCCAGTTTTCATACCTCTACTGGACTGGACTGAGAGGGTATTAGTTCTACTGTATAATCTAGATGGTCCAGTTTTCATACCTCTACTGGACTGGACTGGGGAGGATATTAGTTCTACTGTATAATCTAGATGGTCCAGTTTTCATACCTCTACTGGACTGGACTGAGAGGATATTAGTTCTACTGTATAATCTAGATGGTCCAGTTTTCATACCTCTACTGGACTGGACTGAGAGGATATTAGTTCTACTGTATAATCTAGATGGTCCAGTTTTCATACCTCTACTGGACTGGACTGAGAGGATATTAGTTCTACTGTATAATCTAGATGGTCCAGTTTTCATACCTCTACTGGACTGGACTGAGAGGGATATTAGTTCTACTGTATAATCTAGATGGTCCAGTTTTCATACCTCTACTGGACTGGACTGAGAGGATATTAGTTCTACTGTATAATCTAGATGGTCCAGTTTTCATACCTCTACTGGACTGGACTGGGAGGGTATTAGTTCTACTGTATAATCTAGATGGTCCAGTTTTCATACCTCTACTGGACTGGACTGAGAGGATATTAGTTCTACTGTATAATCTAGATGGTCCAGTTTTCACACCTCTACTGGACTGGACTGAGAGGATATTAGTTCTACTGTATAATCTAGATGGTCCAGTTTTCATACCTCTACTGGACTGGACTGAGAGAGGATATTAGTTCTCCTGTATAATCTAGATGGTCCAGTTTTCATACCTCTACTGGACTAGACTGAGAGGATATTAGTTCTACTGTAGAATCTAGATGGTCCAGTTTTCATACCTCTACTGGACTGGACTGAGAGGATATTAGTTCTACTGTATAATCTAGATGGTCCAGTTTTCATACCTCTACTGGACTGGACTGAGAGGATATTAGTTCTACTGTATAATCTAGATGGTCCAGTTTTCATACCTCTACTGGACTGGACTGAGAGGATATTAGTTCTACAGGTATAATCTAGATGGTCCAGTTTTCATACCTCTACTGGACTGGACTGAGAGGATATTAGTTCTACTGTATAATCTAGATGGTCCAGTTTTCATACCTCTACTGGACTGGACTGAGAGGATATTAGTTCTACTGTATAATCTAGATGGTCCAGTTTTCATACCTCTTCTGGACTGGACTGAGAGAGGATATTAGTTCTCCTGTATAATCTAGATGGTCCAGTTTTCATACCTCTACTGGACTGGACTGAGAGGATATTAGTTCTCCTGTATAATCTAGATGGTCCAGTTTTCATACCTCTACTGGACTGGACTGAGAGGATATTAGTTCTACTGTATAATCTAGATGGTCCAGTTTTCATACCTCTACTGGACTGGACTGAGAGAGGATATTAGTGCTCCTGTATAATCTAGATGGTCCAGTTAACTCCGAACACTGATGGCCAAAATACAGGAAACTGTGACTGAGGGAAAGCTGTCCTTGTCTCTGGATAAACCACAGGCTGAAATGGGATGTGTTTTGTTCTACTGTCTAATGCATCATGGTAGTGATGTTGTTTTGGCTGTGTGCCCAGTCAGTCTACCACTACAGTAGAGACAATAGTGTCTCTGTGCTGTTAGCAGGTCACAGTCAGTCTACCACTACAGTGGAGACAATACTGTCTCTGTGCTGTTAGCAGGTCACAGTCAGTCTACCACTACAGTGGAGACAATAGTGTCTCTGTGCTGTTAGCAGGTCACAGTCAGTCTACCACTACAGTGGAGACAATACTGTCTCTGTGCTGTTAGCAGGTCACAGTCAGTCTACCACTACATTATAGACAATACTGTCTCTGTGCTGTTAGCAGGTCACAGTCAGTCTACCACTACAGTGGAGACAATACTGTCTCTGTGCTGTTAGCAGGTCACAGTCAGTCTACCACTACAATACTGTCTCTGTGCTGTTAGCAGGTCACAGTCAGTCTACCACTACAGTGGAGACAATACTGTCTCTGTGCTGTTAGCAGGTCACAGTCAGTCTACCACTACAGTGGAGACAATACTGTCTCTGTGCTGTTAGCAGGTCACAGTCAGTCTACCACTACAGTGGAGACAATACTGTCTCTGTGCTGTTAGCAGGTCACAGTCAGTCTACCACTACAGTGGAGACAATACTGTCTCTGTGCTGTTAGCAGGTCACAGTCAGTCTACCACTACAGTGGAGACAATACTGTCTCTGTGCTGTTAGCAGGTCACAGTCAGTCTACCACTACAGTGGAGACAATACTGTCTCTGTGCTGTTAGCAGGTCACAGTCAGTCTACCACTACAGTGGAGACAATACTGTCTCTGTGTCTAGCAGGTACAGGTCACACATTATAGACAATACTGTCTCTGTGCTGTTAGCAGGTCACAGTCAGTCTACCACTACAGTACTGTCTCTGTGCTGTTAGCAGGTCACAGTCAGTCTACCATTATAGACAATACTGTCTCTGTGCTGTTAGCAGGTCACAGTCAGTCTACCACTACAGTGGAGACAATACTGTCTCTGTGCTGTTAGCAGGTCACAGTCAGTCTACCACTACATTATAGACAATACTGTCTCTGTGCTGTTAGCAGGTCACAGTCAGTCTACCACTACATTATAGACAATACTGTCTCTGTGCTGTTAGCAGGTCACAGTCAGTCTACCACAGAGACAATACTGTCTCTGTGCTGTTAGCAGGTCACAGTCAGTCTACCACTACAGTAGAGACAATACTGTCTCTGTGCTGTTAGCAGGTCACAGTCAGTCTACCACTACAGTGAGACAATACTGTCTCTGTGCTGTTAGCAGGTCACAGTCAGTCTACCACTACATTATAGACAATACTGTCTCTGTGCTGTTAGCAGGTCACAGTCAGTCTCCACTACATTATAGACAATACTGTCTCTGTGCTGTTACAGGTCACAGTCAGTCTACCACTACAGTAGAGACAATACTGTCTCTGTGCTGTTAGCAGGTCACAGTCAGTCTACCACTACATTATAGACAATACTGTCTCTGTGCTGTTAGCAGGTCACAGTCAGTCTACCACTACAGTGGAGACAATACTGTCTCTGTGCTGTTAGCAGGTCACAGTCAGTCTACCACTACAGTGGAGACAATACTGTCTCTGTGCTGTTAGCAGGTCACAGTCAGTCTACCACTACATTATAGACAATACTGTCTCTGTGCTGTTAGCAGGTCACAGTCAGTCTACCACTACAGTGGAGACAATACTGTCTCTGTGCTGTTAGCAGGTCACAGTCAGTCTACCACTACATTATAGACAATACTGTCTCTGTGCTGTTAGCAGGTCACAGTCAGTCTACCACTACAGTGGAGACAATACTGTCTCTGTGCTGTTAGCAGGTCACAGTCAGTCTACCACTACATTATAGACAATAGTGTCTCTGTGCTGTTAGCAGGTCACAGTCAGCCCAGAACAGGAAACAGTGAACAGAGCTGTTAATTCTCTTCCAGAACCTTCACATCACTTCCTCCTGTGAGACTACTTGTGTCTGGCTGCTAGAATTCTCACTTTATTTGATTTGAATTTTACCTTTATTTAACTAGGCAAGTCAGTTAAAGAACAAATTCTTATTTTCAATGACGGCCTAGGAACAGGCTACCTACCGCCCCACTTCTCTGTCCACTACCATATGACCTGCTTTTAGACGGTTAAATCAAACACACACACATTTAAATGAATGTATACACTTCTCTGTGTGATCTGACTGTTTAGGTATTCGCTATGACTTGATGATATCGATGTCCTGCACTGTAAACCAAATGTCTTGATGTGACAATGTTTTTATTTTATTGCAGGGTTAAGATCCTGTGGCTCACACTGTGCCAGCTGCACAATGAGTTCATCATTGAGGTGAGTGCAGGCCTCACAGGCGATGCTGGCGTGTTGCATCTACCACATATCAGGAATACTTGTTTTGATCAGAGAGATTAAAAAAAAAACAGGTCATCATGGATCTACCTTACCCGTATACCCTGAACCCAGTCCGGGACCCGGGAAGGTCCTGTACCCGTATAACCTGTACCCAGTCCTGAACCTGTATACCCTGTACCCGTATACCCTGTACCCAGTCCTGTACCTGTATACCCTGAACCCAGTCCTGTACCTGTATACCCTGTGTACCGTATACCCTGAACCCAGTCTTGTACCGTATACCCTGTACCCAGTCCTGAACCCAGTCCTGTACCTGTATACCCTGAACCCAGTCCTGTACCCATATACCCTGTACCCAGTCCTGAACCCAGTCCTGTACCAGTATACCCTGAACCCAGTCCTGTACCTGTATACCCTGAACCCAGTCCTGTACCCGCTACCCTGAACCCAGTCCTGTACCAGCTCTATACCCTGAACCCAGTCCTGTACCTGTATACTGTGTACCTGTACTGTACTGTACTGTGTACCAGCCCTACAGTGTGTACTGTACTGTGTACCAGCTCTACAGTCTGTACTGTACTGTGTACCAGCTCTACAGTGTGTACTGTGTACCAGCTCTACAGTGTGTACTGTACTGTGTACCAGCTCTACAGTCTGTACTGTACTGTGTACCAGCTCTACAGTGTGTACTGTACTGTGTACCAGCTCTACAGTGTGTACTGTACTGTGTACCAGCCCTACAGTGTGTACTGTACTGTGTACCAGCCCTACAGTCTGTACTGTACTGTGTACCAGCTCTACAGTGTGTACTGTACTGTGTACCAGCTCTACAGTGTACTGTACTGTGTACCAGCTCTACAGTCTGAACTGTACTGTGTACCAGTTCTACAGTGTGTACTGTACTGTGTACCAGCTCTACAGTGTGTACTGTACTGTGTACCAGCTCTACAGTGTGTACTGTACTGTGTACCAGCTCTACAGAGTGTACTGTACTGTGTACCAGCTCTACAGTGTGTACTGTACTGTGTACCAGCTCTACAGTCTGTACTGTACTGTGTACCAGCTCTACAGAGTGTACTGTACTGTGTACCAGCTCTACAGTGTGTACTGTACTGTGTACCAGCTCTACAGTCTGTACTGTACTGTGTACCAGCTCTACAGTGTGTACTGTGTACCAGCTCTACAGTGTGTACTGTACTGTGTACCAGCTCTACAGTGGATGAAGGGGTCTCGTCATACTGCTGTATATATAGTGGATGAAGGGGTGTCCACATACTGCTGTATATATAGTGGATGAAGGGGTGTCCTGTATATATAGTGGGTGAAGGGGTGTCCTCATACTGCTGTATATATAGTGGATGAAGGGGTGTCCTGTGTATATATAGTGGATGAAGGGGTGTCCTCATACTGCTGTATATATAGTGGATGAAGGGGTGTCCTCATACTGCTGTATATATATTGTATGAAGGGGTATCCTGTATATATAGTGGTCCCTGCTCTGTCCCTTGCTCCCTAGTTCCACTGGTCTGTCCCTTGTCCTAGTTCCAGTGCTCTGTCCCTTGTCCTAGTTCCACTACTCTGTCCCTTGTCCTAGTTCCACTGCTCTGTCCCTTGTCCTAGTTCCACTACTCTGTCCCTTGCCCTAGTTCCACTACTCTGTCCCTAGTTCCACTGGTCTGTCCCTTGTCCTAGTTCCACTACTCTGTCCCTTGTCCTAGTTCCACTACTCTGTCCCTAGTTCCACTGCTCTGTCCCTTGTTCCACTGCTCTGTCCCTTGTTCCACTGCTCTGTCCCTTGTCCTAGTTCCACTGCTCTGTCCTTTGCCCTAGTTCCACTACTCTGTCCCTTGTCCTAGTTCCACTACTCTGTCCCTTGTTCCACTGCTCTGTCCTTTGCCCTAGTTCCACTGCTCTGTCCCTTTTCTCTTAGCCCAGTTAGAGGACCTCAGCCCATGTTACCTTTGCCTTTCTGAAAAGCCTTTGAGACTGACAGCAGAAACTCCTGTTGTTGTTCCCGACAGACAGGCTTCACTTTGCTGTACCAATAGACTGTAGTTACAGTATGTCTAGAAGAGTGTTAGGGAGAGTGTTATCTCTCTCTTCCCCTTTAGAGCCCATATCATCTCAGTTGTTATTGCTTTAGCCATTTCCCACTTGACTTCCCATAGAGGAGTGACATCCCTGGGTTCTGTCTTCTTCTTCTCTCCTCAGTTCCTTCCTGTCTACACTCCATCAGAAGAGGAGAAGAACAACCCGGCACTGTTTGCTCACAACGTCAGGCACCTGATGGCCAAGTGAGTCCTGAGACACACACACACACACAGACACACACTTGGCCTCCCATAGTCCTTTACGGGGCCTGCCAGATGCCTCAGCCTTCAGGCTGCCGTGCTTAGAAACACCAGCCCAGAGACTGTAGGATACTAAAGTATGTTAGTCTATTGTGTGTGGCTGGTGTATATTTCAGTTCAACAGCTTCTAGTTTGTTGATTCTAGATGGCCCCGTCACAGACTAATGGTTAACTCTCTCCTCATGATCTAGTCTAACTGTCTACTGTTCCTCAGGGCTCTAGATGGCCCCATCACAGACTACTGGTTAACTCTCTCCTCATGATCTAGTCTAACTGTCTACTGTTCCTCAGGGCTCTAGATGGCCCCATCACAGACTACTGGTTAACTCTCTCCTCATGATCTAGTCTAACTGTCTACTGTTCCTCAGGGCTCTAGATGGCCTCATCACAGACTACTGGTTAACTCTCTCCTCATGATCTAGTCTAACTGTCTACTGTTCCTCAGGGCTCTAGATGGCCCCGTCACAGACTAATGGTTAACTCTCTCCTCATGATCTAGTCTAACTGTCTACTGTTCCTCAGGGCTCTAGATGGCCCCGTCACAGACTAATGGTTAACTCTCTCCTCATGATCTAGTCTAACTGTCTACTGTTCCTCAGGGCTCTAGATGGCCCCATCACAGACTACTGGTTAACTCTCTCCTCATGATCTAGTCTAACTGTCTACTGTTCCTCAGGGCTCTAGATGGCCCCATCACAGACTACTGGTTAACTCTCTCCTCATGATCTAGTCTGGTTAACTCTCTCCTCATGATCTAGTCTAACTGTCTACTGTTCCTCAGGGCTCTAGATGGCCCCATCACAGACTACTGGTTAACTCTCTCCTCATGCTCTAGTCTAACTGTCTACTGTTCCTCAGGGCTCTAGATGGCCCCATCACAGACTACTGGTTAACTCTCTCCTCATGATCTAGTCTAACTGTCTACTGTTCCTCAGGGCTCTAGATGGCCCCATCACAGACTACTGGTTAACTCTCTCCTCATGATCTAGTCTAACTGTCTACTGTTCCTCAGGGCTCTAGATGGCCCCATCACAGACTACTGGTTAACTCTCTCCTCATGATCTAGTCTGGTTAACTCTCTCCTCATGCTCTAGTCTAACTGTCCACTGTTCCTCAGGGCTCTAGATGGCCCCATCACAGACTACTGGTTAACTCTCTCCTCATGATCTAGTCTGGTTAACTCTCTTCTCATGCTCTAGTCTAACTGTCTACTGTTCCTCAGGGCTCTAGATGGCCCCATCACAGACTACTGGTTAACTCTCTCCTCATGCTCTAGTCTAACTGTCTACTGTTCCTCAGGGCTCTAGATGGCCTCATCACAGACTACTGGTTAACTCTCTCCTCATGCTCTAGTCTAACTGTCTACTGTTCCTCAGGGCTCTAGATGGCCCCATCACAGACTACTGGTTAACTCTCTCCTCATGCTCTAGTCTAACTGTCTACTGTTCCTCAGGGCTCTAGATGGCCTCATCACAGACTACTGGTTAACTCTCTCCTCATGATCTAGTCTAACTGTCTACTGTTCCTCAGGGCTCTAGATGGCCTCATCACAGACTACTGGTTAACTCTCTCCTCATGATCTAGTCTAACTGTCTACTGTTCCTCAGGGCTCTAGATGGCCTCATCACAGACTACTGGTTAACTCTCTCCTCATGATCTAGTCTAACTGTCTACTGTTCCTCAGAGCTCTAGATGGCCCCATCACAGACTACTGGTTAACTCTCTCCTCATGATCTAGTCTAACTGTCCACTGTTCCTCAGGGCTCTAGATGGCCCCATCACAGACTACTGGTTAACTCTCTCCTCATGCTCTAGTCTGGTTAACTCTCTCCTCATGCTCTAGTCTGGTTAACTCTCTCCTCATGCTCTAGTCTGGTTAACTCTCTCCTCATGCTCTAGTCTGGTTAACTCTCTCCTCATGCTCTAGTCTGGTTAACTCTCTCCTCATGCTCTAGTCTAACTGTCCACTGTTCCTCAGGGCTCTAGATGGCCCCGTCACAGACTACTGGTTAACTCTCTCCTCATGCTCTAGTCTAACTGTCTACTGTTCCTCAGGGCTCTAGATGGCCCCATCACAGACTACTGGTTAACTCTCTCCTCATGCTCTAGTCTAACTGTCCACTGTTCCTCAGGGCTCTAGATGGCCCCATCACAGACTACTGGTTATCTCTCTCCTCATGCTCTAGTCTAACTGTCCACTGTTCCTCAGGGCTCTAGATGGCCCCATCACAGACTACTGGTTAACTCTCTCCTCATGCTCTAGTCTAACTGTCTACTGTTCCCAGGGCTCTAGATGGCCCCATCACAGACTACTGGTTAACTCTCTCCTCATGTTCTAGTCTAACTGTCTACTGTTCCTCAGGGCTCTAGATGGCCCCATCACAGACTACTGGTTAACTCTCTCCTCATGATCTAGTCTAACTGTCTACTGTTCCTCAGGGCTCTAGATGGCCCCATCACAGACTACTGGTTAACTCTCTCCTCATGATCTAGTCTAACTGTCTACTGTTCCTCAGGGCTCTAGATGGCCCCATCACAGACTACTGGTTAACTCTCTCCTCATGATCTAGTCTAACTGTCTACTGTTCCTCAGGGCTCTAGATGGCCCCATCACAGACTACTGGTTAACTCTCTCCTCATGATCAGTCTAACTGTCTACTGTTCCTCAGGGCTCTAGATGGCCTCATCACAGACTTAACTCTCTCCTCATGATCTAGTCTAACTGTCTACTGTTCCTCAGGGCTCTAGATGGCCCCATCACAGACTACTGGTTAACTCTCTCCTCATGATCTAGTCTAACTGTCTACTGTTCCTCAGGGCTCTAGATGGCCTCATCACAGACTACTGGTTAACTCTCTCCTCATGATCTAGTCTAACTGTCTACTGTTCCTCAGAGCTCTAGTCTAACTGTCTACTGTTCCTCAGGGCTCTAGATGGCCCCATCACAGACTACTGGTTAACTCTCTCCTCATGATCTAGTCTAACTGTCTACTGTTCCTCAGAGCTCTAGTCTAACTGTCTACTGTTCCTCAGGGCTCTAGATGGCCCCATCACAGACTACTGGTTAACTCTCTCCTCATGCTCTAGTCTAACTGTCTACTGTTCCTCAGGGCTCTAGATGGCCCCATCACAGACTACTGGTTAACTCTCTCCTCATGCTCTAGTCTAACTGTCTACTGTTCCTCAGGGCTCTAGATGGCCCCATCACAGACTACTGGTTAACTCTCTCCTCATGCTCTAGTCTAACTGTCTACTGTTCCTCAGGGCTCTAGATGGCCCCATCACAGACTACTGGTTAACTCTCTCCTCATGATCTAGTCTAACTGTCTACTGTTCCTCAGGGCTCTAGATGGCCCCGTCACAGACTACTGGTTAACTCTCTCCTCATGCTCTAGTCTAACTGTCTACTGTTCCTCAGGGCTCTAGATGGCCCCATCACCCCTAGACTCAACAGATCAGGGACTTGCTGATTGTTTGACTAGTTGAATCAGGTGTAAATGTTGGAACAGATGAAATGTATGAAACGGTTGAGGGTCACGAGGACCGCTTCTGAAAACACTGGACTACTGGTTAGAGGCCTGTATATCAGACCTTATCCTAGTTCACACTCTGTTTTAAGTCTCTATCCTTCCTCTCCAGGGCCCTGGACATCCCCATTACTGACTACTCGTTTGAAGACTGTCAACTGGCCATGGCTGAGGGTCAACTCAGACTCCCTGTTGACACCTGCCTGCTGGAGTTCGCCAAGCTGGTCCGGAGACTGGGGTGAGGCTGAACCCCAGAATGTAGAGACTGTATTAATGTTACTAGGTCAGGTTGAACCCCAGAACGTAGAGACTGTATTAATGTGTTGATGTTACCTGGTCAGGTTGAACCCCAGAATGTAGAGACTGTATTAATGTTACTAGGTCAGGTTGAACCCCAGAACGTAGAGACTGTATTAATGTGTTGATGTTACCTGGTCAGGTTGAACCCCAGAATGTAGAGACTGTATTAATGTGTTGATGTTACCTGGTCAGGTTGAACCCCAGAATGTAGAGACTGTATTAATGTTACCTGGTCAGGTTGAAGCCCCAGAACGTAGAGACTGTATTAATGTTACCTGGTCAGGTTGAACCCCAGAATGTAGAGACTGTATTAATGTTACCTGGTCAGGTTGAAGCCCCAGAACGTAGAGACTGTATTAATGTTACCTGGTCAGGTTGAACCCCAGAATGTAGAGACTGTATTAATGTTACCTGGTCAGGTTGAACCCCAGAATGTAGAGACTGTATTAATGTCACCTGGTCAGGTTGAACCCCTGAACGTAGAGACTGTATTAATGTTACCTGGTCAGGTTGAAGCCCCAGAACGTAGAGACTGTATTAATGTCACCTGGTCAGGTTGAAGCCCCAGAACGTAGAGACTGTATTAATGTTACCTGGTCAGGTTGAAGCCCCAGAACGTAGAGACTGTATTAATGTCACCTGGTCAGGTTGAACCCCAGAATATAGAGACTGTATTAATTTGTTGATGTTACCTGCTCAGGTTGAAGCCCCAGAACGTGGAGAAGGTACTGCAGGAGTTTGGGAACAGAGCCAGGAAGATGGAGGGAGAGAAGCTGGGTCTGGAAGCCTTTGCCCACTACCTTGATGTCCCTGTGTCAGACATGCTCAGAGACATCTTCTCCCTCTTCAACGAGGTGAGGAAACACACTGAATATAATATCATCCCATTAGAAGCTTTGAAGGCCAAAGTTACACGTTTCTCAACTTCACAAAACTCAGAAAACAGAAATATATGTTCCCTATATTGTGTATTTTAATATTGAAATACAGAGTTCAATATTAGATTTCAATATTAGATTTTTATATTAAACTTAGATTTAGATATTATACACTATATTTAGAAATAGATATTATATTTAGACATTAGATTTACATTTTTGATTTAGATATTAGATTTAGACATTAGATTTAGATATTAGATTTAAATATTTGATTTAGACATTAGATTTAAACATTAGATTTAGGTATTAGATTTAGACATAGATTTCAATATAAGATTTAGACATTAGATTTAGACATTAGATTTAGATATTATATACTAGATATAGATATTAGATATTGACATTAGATTTAGACTTTAGACATTAGATTTCGACATTAGATTTAGACATTAGATTTAGACTTTAGACATTAGATTTAGACATTAGATTCAGACATTAGATTTCGACATTAGATTTAGACATTAGATTCAGACATTAGATTTAGATATTAGATTTAGATATTGGATTCAGACTTTAGACATTAGATTTAGACATTAGATTCAGACTTTAGATTTAGACTTCAGACATTAGATTCAGACTTTAGACATTAGATTTAGACATTAGATTCAGACATTAGATTCAGACATTAGATTCAGACATTAGATTTAGACTTTAGACATTAGATTTAGACATTAGATTCAGACATTAGATTCAGACATTAGATTTAGACTTTAGACATTAGATTTAGACATTAGATTTAGACGTTAGACTTTAGACATTAGATTTAGACATTAGATTCAGACATTAGATTTAGACTTTAGACATTAGATTTAGACATTAGATTTAGACATCAGATTCAGACATCAGATTTAGACTTTAGACATTAGATTCAGACATTAGATTCAGACATTAGATTTAGACGTTAGATTTAGACGTTAGATTTAGACATTAGATTCAGACATTAGATTTAGATATTAGATTTAGATATTGGATTCAGACTTTAGACATTAGATTTAGACATTAGATTCAGACATTAGATTCAGACATTAGATTCAGACATGTGCTTTGCCAGATTCCTAACCAGTAACTCTTCACTCTGTTCGTCTCTCTTCTCCTCCAGCAGGAAGACAACATGATAGACATCAGAGAATATGTCATCGCCTTATCGGTTGTATGCAGACCTGCTAAAACTCTGGAGACCATGAAACTGGCCTTCAGGGTACGTTTTCTGCTCCAGCTCTGGTTTCATGCTCTGTCAAGGTGTCTTTCAGAGGGCCTACAACCACTGATATCTCTGCCATTTTCCATATGAGAGGACGTACTAATGACCCATGGTGTGAGTTGTAGACTGTGTCAATTTTAACAGATGGTCTGAGGGCCCAGCCGGCTCAATGGGTGTGAGTGAGATGTGAAAGGGGTCAGGGTTATCTAATGTGTGTTAGTTATTGTTTGCATATATCCCAGATGTTTGAGGCGGAGGAGGACGGTGCGATCACAGTGGCTGAGTTGGCCTGCATCCTAAAGACGGCGTTAGGAGTGGCTGACCTCGACGTCTCACGTCTCTTCGTTGCTATCGACACAGAGGACACGGGGAAACTCACCTTTGGTAAGAAACGACTTGTCTTCTTAGCTTGTACTGGGGTCACCTTCTTGTTTAGCTGCTCTTGGGAGTATACACCTGGGGTGATTTTGGAACCTTTATTTATTTTTTAACTAGGCAAGTCAGTTAAGAACAAATTCTTATTTTCAATGACGGCCTAGGAACAGTGGGTTAACTGCCTGTTCAGGGGCAGAATGACAGATTTGTACCTTGTCAGGTCTGGGGTTTGAACTTGCAACCTTCCGGTTACTAGTCCAACGCTCTAACCACTAGGCTACCCACAGTTATGTTGTGTCTGTAATCTCTAGTTCATTTGTAAATATTAGGAGTGTACCTATCTTTGTAAACATGTACTTGTTTTTCTAGTGTGTTAATTGTAGGTTACTGTATTTAACTTGCTTGGAATAACCTTTACTGTTGTGTGTGGCGCCCCCTGTGGTGGTAACAGGCAAGTTCAGGAGCTTTGCAGAGCATCACCCAAACTTCAGTGAGGACTACCTGTCCACAGACAATACAGGCCGTAATGGCTGTCCTCACCAGCCCAACGCCACGCCCAACGCCAAGCCTCAGACCAACGGCTTCTGCCCTGACTTCAGCCCGCGAGACAACCACCACGACACAACGACGGACGATTCAGTGAAGAAACACAACTGAGTCTGTTAGTCACCTCAGAATCCACCTCTCCTGGTGAGAGAGTGGGTGGTGGGGGTTGTTGTTATTGTTGATGGGCTATATGTATGGTCAGTCAGACACACACACACCTCACACACACACACACACACAATACACACACACACACACACACACACACATCTCACACACATACACACACACACACACCTCTCACACACCTCTCACACACACACACCTCTCTCACATACACACACACACACACACCTCTCACACACACACACACCTCTCTCACACACACACACACACACACACACACACGAGAAATGTAACCCTTATGAACCGTATCCATAATGTTTCTACGGTTCATTTGATCTTGGTGATCTGACGTTGTTTGTTTTAGTAGTTTCCTCCAGTTGTTCTGTATTTGAAGGGAAGAACATGTGGCGTTTCCTCCATGTTGGGGAGAGGTCCATGTTGGGGAGAGACAACATGTGGCGTTTCCTCCTCCATGTTGGGGAGATGACAACATGTGACGTTTCCTCCATGTTGGGGAGAGGTCGAGAGACAACAACATGTGACGTTTCCTCCATGTTGGGGAGAGGTCGAGAGACAACATGTGACGTTTCCTCCATGTTGGGGGAGGTCGAGAGACAACATGTGACGTTTCCTCCATGTTGGGGAGAGGTCGAGAGTTTCCTCCATGTTGGGGACAACATGTGACGTTTCCTCCATGTGAGACAACATGTGACGTTTCCTCCATGTTGGGGAGAGGTCCATGTTGGGGAGAGAGACAACACCTCAACCAGGGAAGGGAACCTTAGTTTTGAGTGAATTCGGTATTTCTTTCTTTGTTTTTAATCTTCTTCTTTCTGATGGAAAGACGGCAGGTTTGACTCTGCATGGGTGCTTTACTGTCAGCGAGCAGTATTGAGGGACTGTGAATGAATAGAACAGCCTTGAAGCACCAGTGACATTGTCTGAGCCCACTTTGGCTTTGATTGAACTTTTGAGGTGCAATATGGCTGATGTACAGATGTAGGATCTTAATTTGAGCCAGTTTGCCACAGCAGGAAAATAATCCGGCAGCAACAGGAAATGTTTTAATTATTATATGGATTATAATGTATGGTAATTTTTGGGCAGGTTAATACATCAATATATAATATAAGGGAAAATAAAGTCTGACATTTCTAAGTGGAAATTCCAAATACATGTTAAACCTAAAATACACTACACATTTTAAATGTCCTGCATTGCAGAAAAGTTCTGCAACAGGGTGATCAAATTAAAATCCTACACCTGTAAAATGGGTCAGATTTAAGGTGTGACCCCTAAGGGTCCTATGTAGGGAACAGGGTGCCAGGTGCCATTAGAGACGGACCCCTAGGGGCCCTATGTAGGGAACAGGGTGCCATTAGAGACCATCCCCTAAGGGCCCTATGTAGGGAACAGGGTTCCATTAGAGACTGACACCTAAGGGCCCTATGTAGGGAACAGGGTCCCATTAGAGACTGACCCCTAAGGGCCCTATGTAGGGAAGAGGGTGCCATTAGAGACTGACCCATGGTTCCTCTCCTCCCTGGCCATTAGAGACTGACCCATAGTTCCTCTCTCTTCCCTGGCCATTAGAGACTGACCCATGGTTCCTCTCTCCTTCCTGGCCATTAGAGACTGACCCATGGTTCCTTTCTGGACACATCTGTTTTCATCTTCACACGACCCTCACAGCTCTATTTTTCCAGTGAGATATACAGCTAGAGCTATTTTTCAATGTCAAAATGTACTAATATACTGTTACGGACCAAAAACGTTGTTAGTTAGTGTGCGGTTAACTAGTAGTAGTAGTGCCCAGAATAGAGCCAGCTGTGTGTAAGGCTCTAAGGGAAAACAGAATAGAACCAGCTGTGTATAAGGCTCTAAGGGAAAACAGAATAGAACCAGCAGTGTATAAGGCTCTAAGGGAAAACAGAATAGAACCAGCAGTGTCTAAGGCTCTAAGGGAAAACAGAATAGAACCAGCAGTGTCTAAGGCTCTAAGGGAAAACAGAATAGAACCAGCTGTGTGTAAGGCTCTAAGGGAAAACAGAATAGAACCAGCTGTGTATAAGGCTCTAAGGGAAAACAGAATAGAACCAGCAGTGTATAAGGCTCTAAGGGAAAACAGAATAGAACCAGCAGTGTCTAAGGCTCTAAGGGAAAACAGAATAGAACCAGCAGTGTGTAAGGCTCTAAGGGAAAACAGAATAGAACCAGCAGTGTCTAAGGGAAAACAGAATAGAACCAGCAGTGTATAAGGCTCTAAGGGAAAACAGAATAGAACCAGCTGTGTGTAAGGCTCTAAGGGAAAACAGAATAGAACCAGCTGTGTGTAAGGCTCTAAGGGAAAACAGAATAGAACCAGCAGTGTCTAAGGGAAAACAGAATAGAACCAGCAGTGTGTAAGGCTCTAAGGGAAAACAGAATAGAACCAGCAGTGTATAAGGCTCTAAGGGAAAACAGAATAGAACCAGCAGTGTATAAGGCTCTAAGGGAAAACAGAATAGAACCAGCAGTGTATAAGGCTCTAGGGAAAACAGAATAGAACCAGCTGTGTGTAAGGCTCTAAGGGAAAACAGAATAGAACCAGCAGTGTCTAAGGGAAAACAGAATAGAACCAGCTGTGTGTAAGGCTCTAAGGGAAAACAGAATAGAACCAGCTGTGTGTAAGGCTCTAAGGGAAAACAGAATAGAACCAGCAAGGGAAAACAGAATAGAACCAGCAGTGTCTAAGGGAAAACAGAATAGAACCAGCAGTGTGTAAGGCTCTAAGGGAAAACAGAATAGAACCAGCTGTGTATAAGGCTCTAAGGGAAAACAGAATAGAACCAGCAGTGTATAGGCTCTAAGGGAAAACAGAATAGAACCAGCTGTGTGTAAGGCTCTAAGGGAAAACAGAATAGAACCAGCAGTGTCTAGAACCAGGCTCTAAGGGAAAACAGAATAGAACCAGCAGTGTCTAAGGGAAAACAGAATAGAACCAGCTGTGTGTAAGGCATGTAATGCGACTGCGTTGCCGTTAGTCGTCAGTGCAGACGCCCGTCTCTCCTAAGACCAGGAATGCACTTCATACATTTTTTTTATTTTTTATTTATTTAACCTTTATTTAACTAGGCAAGATCAGTTAAGAACAAATTCTTATTTTCAATGACGGCCTGGGAACAGTGGGTTAACTGCCTGTTCAGGGGCTACCCTGCAGCCTCTACACTCTAACCACTAGGCTACCCTGCCTCCCCTACACTCTAACCACTAGGCTACCCTACCATCTCTACACTCTAACCACTAGGCTACCCTACCGCCTCTACACTCTAACCACTAGGCTACCCTGCCACCTCTACACTCTAACCACTAGGCTACCCTGCCGCCTATACACTCTAACCACTAGGTTACCCTACCGCCCCTACACTCTAACCACTAGGCTACCCTGCAGCCTCTACACTCTAATCACTAGGCTACCCTGCCACCTCTACACTCTAACCACTAGGCTACCCTGCCACCTCTACACTCTAACCACTAGGCTACCCTGCCACCTCTACACTCTAACCACTAGGCTACCCTGCAGCCTCTACACTCTAACCACTAGGCTACCCTGCAGCCTCTACACTCTAACCACTAGGCTACCCTGCCTCCTCTACACTCTAACCACTAAGCTACCCTGCTGCCCCTCCACTCTAACCACTAGGCTACCCTGCCACCTCTACACTCTAACCACTAGACTACCCTGCCACCTCTACACTCTAACCATTAGGCTACCCTGCCACCTCTACACTCTAACCACTAGGCTACCCTGCCACCTCTACACTCTAACCACTAGGCTACCCTGCCATCTCTACACTCTAACCACTAGGCTACCCTGCCACCTATACACTCTAACCACTAGGCTACCCTGCCACCTATACACTCTAACCACTAGGCTACCCTGCCACCTCTACACTCTAACCACTAGGCTACCCTGCCACCTCTACACTCTAACCACTAGGCTACCCTGCTGCCCCCTCCACTCTAACCACTAGGCTACCCTGCCACCTCTACACTCTAACCACTAGGCTACCCTGCCACCTCTACACTCTAACCACTAGGCTACCCTGCCACCTCTACACTCTAACCACTAGGCTACCCTGCTGCCCCTCCACACTCTAACCACTAGGCTACCCTGCCACCTCTACACTCTAACCACTAGACTACCCTGCCACCTATACACTCTAACCACTAGGCTACCCTGCCACCTCTACACTCTAACCACTAGGCTACCCTGCCACCTCTACACTCTAACCACTAGGCTACCCTGCCACCTCTACACTCTAACCACTAGACTACCCTGCCACCTATACACTCTAACCACTAGGCTACCCTGCCACCTCTACACTCTAACCACTAGGCTACCCTGCCACCTCTACACTCTAACCACTAGGCTACTCTGCCACCTCTACACTCTAACCACTAGGCTACCCTGCCACCTCTACACTCTAACCACTAGGCTACCCTGCCACCTCTACACTCTAACCTCTAGACTACCCTGCCACCTCTACACTCTAACCACTAGACTACCCTGCCACCTATACACTCTAACCACTAGACTACCCTGCCACCTCTACACTCTAACCACTAGACTACCCTGCCACCTCTACACTCTAACCACTAGGCTACCCTGCCACCTCTACACTCTAACCACTAGGCTACCCTGCCGCCTCTACACTCTAACCACTAGGCTACCCTGCCACCTCTACACTCTAACCACTAGACTACCCTGCCACCTCTACACTCTAACCACTAGGCTACCCTGCCACCTCTACACTCTAACCACTAGACTACCCTGCCACCTCTACACTCTAACCACTAGGCTACCCTGCCACCTCTACACTCCCCTAACCACTAGACTACCCTGCCACCTCTACACTCTAACCACTAGGCTACCCTGCCACCTCTACACTCTAACCACTAGGCTACCCTGCCACCTCTACACTCTAACCACTAGGCTACCCTGCCATCCCACATGAGATCTGAGTTAATATATGAGATGTTAGCTGGACTACATCGTTTGTTTAACTGACAGTAAACCTGTTTAAATAGATGTCAAAATTGAGTGAAAATTTGGGGAATAACTAATCTCACATTCCTGTCTCGAGTTGACGTCTTTATTATTTGTAATAACTTAGTTACATGAATCTGTGTCCATAATGTAGTGCTCTATATAGAGAATAGGGCCCTGGTCTATAGTGGTGCACTATATAGGGAATAGGGCCCTGGTCTATAGTAGTGCACTATATAGGGAATAGGGCCCTGGTCTATAGTAGTGCACTATATAGGGAATAGGGCCCTGGTCTATAGTAGTGCACTATATAGAGAATAGGGCCCTGGTCTATAGTGGTGCACTATATAGAGAATAGGGCCCTGGTCTATAGTGGTGCACTATATAGGGAATAGGGCCCTGGTCTATAGTAGTGCACTATATAGGGAATAGGGCCCTGGTCTAAAGTAGTGCACTATATAGAGAATAGGGCCCTGGTCTATAGTGGTGCACTATATAGAGAATAGGGCCCTGGTCTATAGTGGTGCACTATATAGAGAATAGGGCCCTGGTCTATAGTGGTGCACTATATAGGGAATAGGGCCCTGGTCTATAGTAGTGCACTATATAGGGAATAGGGCCCTGGTCTATAGTAGTGCACTATATAGGGAATAGGGCCCTGGTCTATAGTGGTGCACTATATAGGGAATAGGGCCCTGGTCTATAGTAGTGCACTATATAGGAATAGGGCCCTGGTCTATAGTGGTGCACTATATAGAGAATAGGGCCCTGGTCTATAGTGGTGCACTATATAGGGAATAGGGCCCTGGTCTATAGTGGTGCACTATATAGGGAATAGGGCCCTGGTCTATAGTAGTGCACTATATAGGGAATAGGGCCCTGGTCTATAGTAGTGCACTATATAGGGAATAGGGCCCTGGTCTAATGTAGTACCACTATATAGGGAATAGGGTCTGTTGGTCTATAGTAGTTTGTTTCTATAGAGGAATAGGTGATTGTTCTATAGAGTGTCTATTGGAATAGGTGTTTGTTTCTATAGAGGTCTATTGGACAGGTGTTTGTTTCTATAGAGGTCCATTGGATAGGAATATGTTACCCTGGTCTATTAGGTGTTTGTTACTATAGAGGAATTGGCCCAGGAATATGTTACTATAGAGGAATTGGCCCAGGTGTTTGTTACTATAGAGGTCTATTGGACAGGTGTTTGTTTCTATAGAGGTCTATGGGACAGGTGTTTGTTTCTATAGAGGTCTATTGGACAGGTGATTGTTACAATAGAGGTCTATTTGACAGGTAATTGTTACTATAGAGGTCTATGGGACAGGTGATTGTTACTATAGAGGTCTATTGGACAGGTGTTTGTTTCTATAGAGGTCTATTGGACAGGTGTTTGTTTCTATAGAGGTCTATTGGACAGGTGTTTGTTACTATAGAGGTCTATTGGACAGGTGTTTGTTACTATAGAGGTCTATGGGACAGGTAATGGTTACTATAGAGGTCTATTGGACAGGTGTTTGTTTCTATAGAGGTCTATTGGACAGGTGTTTGTTTCTATAGAGGTCTATTGGACAGGTGTTTGTTACTATAGAGGTCTATTGGACAGTTGTTTGTTACTATAGAGGTCTATTGGACAGGTGTTTGTTTCTATAGAGGTCTATGGGACAGGTGTTTGTTTCTATAGAGGTCTATTGGACAGGTGATTGTTACAATAGAGGTCTATTGGACAGGTGTTTGTTTCTATAGAGGTCTATTGGACAGGTGTTTGTTACTATAGAGGTCTATGGGACAGGTGATTGTTTCTATAGAGGTCTGTTGGACAGGTGTTTGTTTCTATAGAGGTCTATTGGACAGGTGATTGTTACTATAGAGGTCTATTGGACAGGTAATGGTTACTATAGAGGTCTATTGGACAGGAATATGTTACTATAGAGGTCTGTTGGACAGGTAATGGTTACTATAGAGAAGGGGTTTGCCATCTAAAAGTACCATGGATTCTGAATACAAGTAGTTTCTATAACACATCCTAATACCATGTCTATCATTTACATAAACATACCCCCCACCCCCAAAGAGAGCTTTACAATGGAGGCAATATATGACATCATTCACCGTCTCTCAACTTCTTCTCCTTTCGAAGAGATCAAATGAATATGTATTTTTATTTTATATTCCAAATGCGGGCATTTTGTGAATTTCTGGTAATTACGTAAATTATTTTTTTTTATTTGATTTGATTTTTATTTATTTTTTTCCCTGCCTGCCGTGAGCAAGAAATGTGATGTTTTTACCATGTGGATTGTGCTGTTGCTCAAAGTAAGTCTGTCCTCGTTGCTTTTGTATAATGGACGGAGTAGATTTGTGTTGTATTACACAAACAGCCTCAAAATCTATTGTTAATATAACTTGTTGTTGTGGTTCTTATTATTATTATTCGATGCTTTAGATGCCAAAATGCATATATAAAATTAAATAAAAATAATAGCCTTGAATCTATCTATCTATCTATCTATCTATCTATCTATCTATCTATCTATCTATCTATCTATCTATCTATCTATCTATCTATCTATGGTTTTCATGATTATATAAAGAGAATGTATAGACAATCTGTCATCATTTTTTTTTTTAAAGCTACTAAAATCACTGATATATAACTAAATGTACTTTTAAATCATGATTTCCATAACAATATTGTGTTATTAGTGCTTCTATTTCATGCTGTGATTTCATCCTGGTCAACGTGTACAAAGGTTGAACAATAGCTGTTGTGTGTTAAGCCTTGAGGTGCAGATCCCCTGCTATATGACAGGCCTACTAACACACCAACCTAGCCAGCCTGGATCCACACATTTACAATGGGACTCTTTTGTTGTTGTTTTGTTATTGTTGCTAGAATTCACCACCACAGTTACTTTATCTGTTCCCACGGGAACATGTTTATACCGTTTTGTTTTCTATAATGTATTTGTGTTTACACTTTAGATGGGATTCTCTTTTTTTTTTTTTTTTTTTTTCCTGAGGATGTGTGACGTCTGTTGCTTCTCATTTCATGGTGTATATTACTGTGGCCATGCTTGTATTATCTTTTCATATGTGTTATTAAAATGGAGTTGGGGGGGGTTGTATCCCCAAGTTCACCTCCCCCAATTTTTTTTTTTTTTTTTTTTTTTGTAAAGAAAGAGATCTGTGTTCTATATTTAGCTCAGTTTTCTAGAACTGTGTCGTCTCAGGATCTTTGATGTGTTCTAACACAAGCTTGGTAAGAGGAAGCTTCTGATTGGCTTATTCAAGGAATAGTCAACACAGATGTTTGTTTTTTTTCGTTTGGATTATTTAGGTAGCTGTGAAATTAAGACTCTCTGACTAAAAAGGTTGTTGTTGCAAAACAAAAGTTGGTCCACCTAGTTCTCGTACTATTAATTCATTTAATCATGTTGTCTGTCTATTGTTTTAAATATCTCACAACATACAAGAATCATTCTGTTTCTATTGTTTTTTAAAAATGGTTCTGAAGACAAACCGTAAGAGCTGATATCTTATTTATGCTACTACTACTGCTGCCTGCTTCTTCTGTGTCCCACACTGAACTGAAGACGAAACATCTACCTGTGTAATGTGTGATGCTCTAGACTGATACCTAGCTAGCTAGCTTTCTGATGGTTCCTCTGGACTGATACCTACCTAGCTAGCTGGCTTTCCGATGGTTCCTCTAGACTGATACCTAGCTAGCTAGCTAGCTTTCTGATGGTTCCTCTAGACTGATACCTAGCATGCTAGCTAGACTTACCTGATGGTTTTGCTGTGTGGACCAGGATCGTGCTGAATTTGCTGTTCTTTCTCTCTACATTTTTCTATTTTCTCCACTTGAGTTTTTATTTGTAATGTACTTAAACAGTCATTTACTGCAAGATACTTTGAAATGTATTTTTGGGAACGCTATGATGATATAACTTGTCAATGTGACTCTTTAATATAAAAATAAATACAACATTTAACACCAAGTTTCTGTGTTCTTGATGTTAATTCTGTGTTTCTTAATGTAACGCAGTTAGTCTGGGCTCTATGTAGACTGGTGTTCTATGTAGTCTGGGTTCTATGTAAACTGGTGTTCTATGTAAACTGGTGTTCTATGTAGTCTGGGTTCTATGTAGCCCGGGTTCTATGTAGACCGGGTTCTATGTAGACTGAGTTCTATGTAGTCTGGGTTCTATGCAGACTGGTGCTATATGTAGTCTGGGGTCTATGTAGGCTGGTGTTCTATGAGGTTGAAAACGGTTGTTGACAAATGGCACAGATTCTGTCTCCCTCATGAGGCCACAACTAACCACAGGTAGAGGGGGTGTCTGTTCATTACCACCTTGAATGGCCGCTCTCCTCTTTTTATTTAATCCAATAATTATAATATATTATAAATGATAATATAATTCACTACTGTAATTTACTGTGAATTATAGTATAATTCACTACTGTAAGGTACTTTGACAGTCCAGCAGCAGATGCACCTATCATTATACACTATCTACAGTAGTATCTACATCTTCAGTCCAGGCAGTAAACGTATCCTGCAGTACTGACTTTAACTGTATGACATAGACTTTACTTGAAGAATTGACAAACCCTAGATACTTCATTGAGGATTTTTTTTTTTTTTTGTGAAAGACTAATGGCGTGGAGTTACTCTTGTTAAAATGTCTCATTTAATTTCTCAGCCAAGTCTTTTTTTCATGTATATTTTTCTGTAGAGAAACAAGGTCAGGAGCAGTCAGTCAGAGACTCGGACAATAGAGCCCCCTCCAGCATCGTCAAATAACCTCCAGCATCGTCTGGGACCACTGGATTTAGCCATGACTCCATGGAGAAAGAATGTAATCATTGTTTCCCTGCATGTCAAGCTGTCGCAAACACACACACACGAACACACACACACACACACACACGAACACACACACACACACACACGAACACACACACACACGAACACACACACGAACACACACACACACGAACACACACACACACACACACGAACACCCCCCCACACACACACACACACACACGAACACCCACCCCCCACACACACACACACACACGAACACACACACACACACGAACACACACACACACACACACACACACGAACACCCACCCCCCACACACACACACACACACACACCACTGTCAACAAACAACAATAGAATATATGCTAGTAGCAACACAAGCTACACCACAACATAATCATCCCACGTTTTCTATGTCTTCCTCGTGGAGAACACTTGCAGTGTGTGTGGTAAACAGCAACTGAATAAATGGACCTCTGGCCCTCGTTTCCCTGCGTCCCTGTTGTTGCCTAGAGAGATCCCATCAGCGACGGCACGATACAGAATGGACCCGTCCATCAGGTTGTGTCACAAATGCCCCCCCCACCCCTCACTATTTCCCATAGGGCTCTGGTCTCAAGTAGTGCACTACGTAGGGAATCGGGTGCTGTTTGGAACACGGCACCTGTCTGTAGGTAGCATGATGAGATGGTAATAGTTATGTATCACGTTGAGACAGGATCCTCGTCTCAGTCCTCTGAGACCACAGCTGTTGTGTTACGGAGACAGTGGGCTGCATCTCAATTGGTCTAAAGTAGTGCACTATGTAGGGAATAGGGTGCCACCCCTGGTCTAAAGTAGTGCACTATGTAGGGAATAGGGTGCCATTTGGGATGCACACAGGGAAACAGCCCACTGGATTACTGTTCTGCCCTAGCCTGTTCCTGTTCCTGTCCAGTCTTACAGGTCATACCACATCTATCCAATCATATAGCTCAATATGAAACCGTGTGTGATTGGATGTGGTGTGTTGATTGATGAGGTCATACCACATCTATCCAATCATATAGCTCAATATGAAACCGATTGTGATTGGATGTGGTGTGTTGATTGATGAGGTCATACCACATCTATCCAATCATATAGCTCAATATGAAACCGTGTGTGATTGGATGTGGTGTGTTGATTGATGAGGTCATACCACATCTATCCAATCATATAGCTCAATATGAAACCGTGTGTGATTGGATGTGGTGTGTTGATTGATGAGGTCATACCACATCTATCCAATCATATAGCTCAATATGAAACCGTGTGTGATTGGATGTGGTGTGTTGATTGATGAGGTCATACCACATCTATCCAATCATATAGCTCAATATGAAACCGTGTGATTGGATGTGGTGTGTTGATTGATGAGGTCATACCACATCTATCCAATCATATAGCTCAATATGAAACCGTGTGTGATTGGATGTGGTGTGTTGATTGATGAGGTAAGAGAATGATTACATCTATCCAATCATATAGCTCAATATGAAACCGTGTGTGATTGGATGTGGTGTGTTGATTGATGAGGATTTTAAGAGAATGATTACATCATGATAGGGAATGAGATTTTTGGTCTGTAATGTGAAATGGTTCTCATACTGTGACCTGGTAGTTCATCACAGCCGTAAACATCAGCCTTGGAAGGTGTGTTGTTATGGTGTTGTTTGATGTACCTTCCTAATGACAGGTGGGGACTAACACAGAGTGGGGTGACTGGAGAGGGATGAGACTGTCAGACATGATAGGGAATGAGATGTACTTTCCTAATGACAGGTGGGGACTAACACAGAGTGGGGTGTGAGGTGACTGGAGAGTGATGAGACTGTCAGACATGATAGGGAATGAGATGTACTTTCCTAATGACAGGTGGGGACTAACACAGAGTGGGGTGACTGGAGAGGGATGAGACTGTCAGACATGATAGGGAATGAGATGTACTTTCCTAATGACAGGTGGGGACTAACACAGAGTGGGGTGACTGGAGAGGGATGAGACTGTCAGGGGTGTGAGGGAATGAGATGGATTTCCTAAAAACATATGGGGCTATCACAGAAGTGGGGTGTGAGGTGAGTTCGACTGTCCCCATAGGTGAACCCTTTGGGGTTTCCAGGTTTGACCCTTGGGGTTCCCTTACTACAGAAGGTTCTACAGTTCTATCTGGAAACAAGAAGGGGTCTGAGGTGAGTGGGCCAAGGTGAGTGGGGTTTGGAACCATTTCACAAAATAGGTGAGAGATGGTGAGGTGAGAGGAACGGTCAGGTGTGAGGTGTGGGGAGGGGTGAGAGGAACGGGTGAGAGGACAACCATGAAAGGTGAGTGGGGTGGTCAGGTGAGAGGGGTGAGTAGGTGAGAGGGGTGTGAGGTGAGTTGGGTGAGAGGTGAGGGGTGTGAGAGAGGAACGGTGAGTGGGGTGTGAGGTGAGAGGGGTGTGAGGTGAGTGGGGGTGAGGTGAGGGTGTGAGGTGAGTGGGGTCTTGAGAGGAGTGGGGTGTGAGGTGAGTTGGGTGTGAGAGGACGGGGTGTGAGGTGAGTGGGGTGTGAGGTGACGGGGGTGTGAGGAAACGGTCTTTAGAGGACGGTGAGAGGGTGGAGGTGACAGGGGGTATTGAGGTGAGTCTTGAGAGGAGGTGAGAGGAAGGTCCTGAGAGGGGGTCTTGAGGGAGTGGGGTGTGAGGTGAAGGGGTGAGAGGGAGTGGGGTCTTGAGGGAGTTGGGTGAGAGGAGTGGGGTATTGGTGGAAGGTCCTGAGGTGACGGTCTTGCTAGGACGGGAGAGAATTTTGAAAAAGTTTATGCAGTTCACATAATTCATAAAATACTCCATTAAAGACAAATCAAGAACCCATTATTTAGACTTTGCTTTTAAATCCACTACATAGAAAGGCAGACAGCCTTACATGATGAGACATGACAAGGTTCCTACGGGCAGGCCAGAGGCTGTGAGGATTGGCAACAAGGGTCCTCCACAATTACTCTTAACACAGGGGTCCCCAGGGCTGTGTCCTTAGTCCTCTGGAACCATTTCACCCAAAACTGACTCAACACAGGGGTGCCCCAGGGCTGTGTCCTCAGTCCTCTGATACTCCCTGTTCACCCAGGACAACCATGAAATTGACTCAACACAGGGGTCCCCCAGGGCTGGTCAGTCCTCTGCTGTACTCCCTGTTCAAAGGACAAGCTTTGCACAACACCAACGGTCATGAAGTTTGCTGAAAGACACCATGGGAGGTAAGCATGATAACCAACAATGGACGAGTCATGAGAGCACAAGGAAGTACTGTAAGTGAACTTGTATTGTGGTGCCAGGACAGAAACAACATCCCCTAAACGTCAGAAAAACAATACATTTATTCTATTGAGACATTAATGTTCATATGATCTTTCATTAGTTCATATTGTTTTAGTTGTTCAGAAGGAACCTGCAGTAATCATTTAGTTGTCCAGAAGGAACCGGCAGTGAAGGAAGTTGTCTAGAAGGAACCTGCAGTAATCATTTAGTTGAGAGAAGGAACCTGCAGGACGGTCATTTAGTTGTTCAGAAGGAACCTGCAGTAATCATTTAGTTGTCTGAGAGGAACCTTGCAGTAATCATTTAGTTGTCTAGAAGGAACCTGCAGTAATCATTTAGTTGTCTTGAAGGAAGTATTGAGTAATCATTTAGTTGAGAGGAACCTGCAGTAATCATTTCTTGTCTAGAAGGAACCTGCAGTAATCATTTGAAAAAGTTGTTGAAGGAAGTGCAGTAATCATAAAATTGTCCATTAAGGAACCTGCAGTAATCATTTAGTTGTCTAGAAGGAACCTGCAGTAATCATTTAGTTGTCTAGAAGGAACCTGCAGTAATCATTTATTAAAAAGGAACCTGCAGTAATCATTTAGTTGAAAGGCAGGAACCTGCAGATAGACATGACATAGGTCTTTAGTTGGCAGAAACACCTCCTAATCATTTAGTCTTAACACAGGAACCCCCAGTAATCATTTAGTTGTCTAGAAGGAACCTGCATAATCATTTAGTTGTTCAGAAGGAACCTGAGTAATCACAGGGGTCCCCCAGAAGGAACCTGTGTAATCATTCCTCTGTCTAGAAGGAACCTGCAGTTCATTTAGTTGTCAGAAGGAACCACAGTAATCATTTAGTTGTCTAGAAGGAACCTGCAGTAATCTTGTAGTCCCTGAAGGAACCTGCAGTAATCATTTAGTTGTCAACACCAACTTCATAATCAAGTTGTCTGAAGAACCTGCAGTAATCATTGATTGTCAACAAGGAACCTGAGTAATCATTTAGTTGTCTAGAAGGAAGTACTGTAAGTGAACTCATTTAGTTGGTGCCAGGACAACAAATCTTTAGTTGTCAGAAAAAGTAATACATTTATTCTATTGAGACATTAATGTAATCATTGATTTTCAGAAGGTTCATATTGTTTTAGTTGTTCAGAAGGAACCTGCAGTAATCATTTAGTTGTCTAGAAGGAACCTGCAGTAATCATTTAGTTGTCTAGAAGGAACCTGCAGTAATCATTTAGTTGTCTAGAAGGAACCTGCAGTAATCATTTAGTTGTTCAGAAGGAACCTGCAGTAATCATTTAGTTGTCTAGAAGGAACCTGCAGTAATCATTTAGTTGTCTAGAAGGAACCTGCAGTAATCATTTAGTTGTCTAGAAGGAACCTGCAGTAATCATTTAGTTGTCTAGAAGGAACCTGCAGTAATCATTTAGTTGTCTAGAAGGAACCTGCAGTAATCATTTAGTTGTCTAGAAGGAACCTGCAGTAATCATTTAGTTGTCTAGAAGGAACCTGCAGTAATCATTTAGTTGTCTAGAAGGAACCTGCAGTAATCATTTAGTTGTCTAGAAGGAACCTGCAGTAATCATTTAGTTGTCTAGAAGGAACCTGCAGTAATCATTTAGTTGTCAAGAAGGAACCTGCAGTAATCATTTAGTTGTCTAGAAGGAACCTGCAGTAATCATTTAGTTGTCTAGAAGGAACCTGCAGTAATCATTTAGTTGTCTAGAAGGAACCTGCAGTAATCATTTAGTTGTCTAGAAGGAACCTGCAGTAATCATTTAGTTGTCTAGAAGGAACCTGCAGTAATCATTTAGTTGTCTAGAAGGAACCTGCAGTAATCATTTAGTTGTCTAGAAGGAACCTGCAGTAATCATTTAGTTGTCTAGAAGGAACCTGCAGTAATCATTTAGTTGTCTAGAAGGAACCTGCAGTAATCATTTAGTTGTCTAGAAGGAACCTGCAGTAATCATTTAGTTGTCTAGAAGGAACCTGCAGTAATCATTTAGTTGTCTAGAAGGAACCTGCAGTAATCATTTAGTTGTCTAGAAGGAACCTGCAGTAATCATTTAGTTGTCTAGAAGGAACCTGCAGTAATCATTTAGTTGTCTAGAAGGAACCTGCAGTACACCTTTAGCTGGAATTGTGTATACAGTGTGTTTAATGTACATAGATAAATAATAAATCTGGAAACTTGAAAAATGACCACATGCCCAGAAAAGGATGTTATGTTTTGAAGACCACAGTGATCAACCACAAAGAGCCATGTCCTATAGAGCTGGGGGATAGCCTGCTGTTTCATCACTAATTATACTTAATTGTCCAGCTTTTCTTCTTTCTCTCTCTCTCTCTCTCTCTCTCTCTCTCTCTGTGTGTGTGTGTGTGTGTGTGTGTGTGTGTGTGTGTGTGTGTGTGTGTGTGTGTGTGTGTGTGTGTGTGTGTGTGTTTGCACACAGTGTGTGTTAACAGAAGATAGAAAATCTGAAAAGGGAAAACTATGAAAATATTTGCACACAGCAACAGGTGGCAGTGTGTTGTACAGAAGATAGAAAATCAGAAAAGGAAAAAACATGAAAAGAAACAGAGGCAAGAGAGGACAGAGAGAGGAGGAGAGAGAGAGAGAGAAGAGAGAGAGAGAGCAGAGAGGGACAGAGAGGGAGGAGAGAGAGAGAGTGAGATATAAAGAGAGAGCGAGAAAGAGAGAGAGAGAGAGAGAAAGAGAGAGAGAGAGAGATGAGAGAGAGAGAGAGAGAGACAGAGAGAGATGGGAGAGAGAGGGGCAGAGAGAGAGAGAGAGAGAGAGAGAGAGAGAGAGGAGAGGAGAGAGAGAGACAGAGAGAGGGAGATGGAGAGAGAGAGAGAGAGAGAGAGAGAGAGAGATAGAGAGAGGGGATGGTAGGGAGGGTAACTTGTCAGAATGAGAGCCGGAGAAAGGGGAGGGGGTTGTGTCATATTTCTAGTGGTCCCACAGATCCCTCCTTACAGACTTACAGAACAACAGGTGAAGCGGACCCTACAGAGCAGTCTAGTCCCCAACCCAGAGTTCCACACACCTCCGAACCCCCAGACATCTCTCTCTTTCTTTCTCCTTCTCTATTCCTCTCTGTCTCCCCATTAGCCTTCTTCGGTTCCAGGTCTGAGTTCCAACCATCCGAGGTCTTCAATGATGTTCATCAGTAACAGAGTCTGGATGGAGGAAGAGCAACAACGCAGTAGGAATTAAAACAGGTTGAAGATACATTTTGGAAAAAAAAGCCCACAAGGTTTTATTCCTCGTCATCTATAAAGGTGAGGTTTTTTTGTTAACAGTTTTTTAATTCTGTTTTTAATTCATTTTGTATGAATTTGTCAATATATTCTTATTTTCAATATGAACAAATTAATTTACATCAAATCATGTTTTTCGTGGGGTTTTCCCTCTAAATGATTGGAAATACATCCAGTAAAATGCTAGTTTTGTCTGGATTTGAATTTCCATGTATTGCGCAATTTCCAGATAATTATTTGTTTTCAACGATGTAAAAATGTTGATTTTCAATGTGAACATTTATTTACTCAATTGTGTGTCGTGTTTAAAAAAATAAAATAATTTAAACTTTGAAAATATGCAAACAATTACAGAAGGAAAACGTAATAATATCAACATTGTTTCCAAATGTAAATGAATTCATTATTATTACTATTATTATTATTATTATTATTATTGTGATGTTTGGTGTCACTATCGGTGATCATTTTGACGTTAAGTGTCACTAATCTAATTCTAATTAGTCTAATTTAAGTCTAAGTCTAATTTAATCAACTAAATTATTACATTTTATATTTGAGATATTTTCCTTTTATGAAAATATGGAATCGTCGTAAAGCGTCCCCTGGAACAAACGACAGTTCAGTGCCTTGCTCAAGGGCACGTCGACATATTTTTAACACCTTGTCGTCTCTAACCGCTAGGCTACAACCACTAAGAAAATATTTGTCAACAAAATGTTTGGATCAGTTGCTGTTAATTGGTTTAAAGATAATAAATCTATGAATCCATATATGGGCATTTTACGTTGAGCACCTGCTGTTTTAAAGCCTAGACTGGCTGAGACTGCTCCGAACCAGACACAGGGTCGTGTTCAGTAGGCACACAACGTGGCTGGATGGGGAGGGACTACCTGTACTGGGCCAATAAGAAACAAGTATTTTTCACATTCTGTTGCAACACGTTTCAAAACACTTTGCAACGTTGTACTGAACTCAACACCTCCCTCTCTCTCCTATAAGGTGTAGGATTGCAACGTTGTACTGAACTCAACGCCTCCCTCTCTCTCCTATAAGGTGTAGGATTGCAACGTTGTACTGAACTCAACGCCTCCCTCTCTCTCCTATAAAGGTGTAGGATTGCAACGTTGTACTGAACTCAACGCCTCCCTCTCTCTCCTATAAGGTGTAGGATTTAGACTGAGGCTGGATGTATATGTGTAATGTATCTCGGAGTTCCCTCCTAGGCGTGTCTAAGGTCTGTCTGTGTCCGTAGCTGATTCCCTCTGCAGCCATGGAGCAGCCCGTGATGAAAGCCAGATCACCAGTGGGTCAGATGTGTTCGGTGGTGGCACCCGCCTCTGCCAAGCAGCCTTCCTCCGCC
Source organism: Oncorhynchus tshawytscha (assembly GCF_018296145.1). Taxonomy (NCBI): domain Eukaryota; kingdom Metazoa; phylum Chordata; class Actinopteri; order Salmoniformes; family Salmonidae; genus Oncorhynchus; species Oncorhynchus tshawytscha. Next base: position 65,012 of record NW_024608897.1, read on the forward strand.
CCCTCTCCCTCCAACACCATGGGCCCCAAGGAGGTGGGAGACAGAGGCTATATCCCACACGGAGCTCTATTCCCTACAGTATATAGTGGTCATGGGAGGGTCCACACGGAGCTCTATTCCCTACAGTATATAGTGGTCATAGGAGGGTCCACACGGAGCTCTATTCCCTACAGTATATAGTGGTCATAGGAGGGTCCACACGGAGCTCTATTCCCTACAGTATATAGTGGTCATAGGAGGGTCCACATGGAGCCCTATTCCCTACAGTATATAGTGGTCATAGGAGGGTCCACACGGAGCTCTATTCCCTACAGTATATAGTGGTCATGGGAGGGTCCACATGGAGCCCTATTCCCTATAGTATATAGTGGTCATAGGAGGGTCCACATGGAGCCCTATTCCCTACAGTATATAGTGGTCATAGGAGGGTCCACAAGGAGCCCTATTCCCTACAGTATATAGTGGCCATATGAGGGTCCACATGGAGCCCTATTCCCTACAGTATATAGTGGTCATGGGAGGGTCCACATGGAGCCCTATTCCCTACAGTATATAGTGGTCATAGGAGGGTCCACATGGAGCCCTATTCCCTATAGTATATAGTGGTCATAGGAGGGTCCACATGGAGCCCTATTCCCTACAGTATATAGTGGCCATATGAGGGTCCACATGAAGCCCTATTCTCTACAGTATATAGTGGTCATAGGAGGGTCCACATGGAGCCCTATTCCCTACAGTATATAGTGGTCATAGGAGGGTCCACAAGGAGCCCTATTCCCTACAGTATATAGTGGTCATGGGAGGGTCCACATGGAGCCCTATTCCCTACAGTATATAGTGGTCATGGGAGAGTCCACACAGAGCCCTATTCCCTACAGTATATAGTGGTCATAGGAGGGTCCACAAGGAGCCCTATTCCCTACAGTATATAGTGGCCATATGAGGGTCCACATGAAGCCCTATTCTCTACAGTATATAGTGGTCATAGGAGGGTCCACATGGAGCCCTATTCCCTACAGTATATAGTGGTCATAGGAGGTTTCACATGGAGCCCTATTCTCTACAGTGGTTGTAGATAACAGTGACATAGCTACATGACATACTGTATATTCCTGGCATGGTAAGTGGCTGTAGATGACAATGACATAGCTACATGACATCTGTTCTGATATATTTGGTGGAGTGGTTGTAGATAACAGTGACATAGCTACGTGACATAGATTCTGATATATTAGGTGGAGTGGTTGTAGGTAACAGTGACATAGCTACATGACATAGATTCTGATATATTAGGTGGAGTGGTTATAGATGACAGTGACATAGCTACATGACATCTGTTCTGATATATTAGGTGGAGTGGTTGTAGATAACAGTGACATAGCTACGTGACATAGATTCTGATATATTAGGTGGAGTGGTTATAATGACAGTGACATAGCTACATGACATAGATTCTGATATATTTGGTGGAGTGGTTATAGATGACAGTGACATAGCTACATGACATAGATTCTGATATATTAGGTGGAGTGGTTATAGATTACAGTGACATAGCTACATGATATCTGTTCTGATATATTTGGTGGCGTGGTTATAGATAACAGTGACATAGCTACATGACATACTGTATATTCCTGGCATGGTAAGTGGCTGTAGGTGACAGTGACATAGCTACATGACATAGATTCTGATATATTAGGTGGAGTGGTTGTAGATAACAGTGACATAGCTACATGACATCTGTTCTGATATATTAGGTGGAGCTGATTCTGGTGAAGGAGCACAACGGCGTCCAGTTCACCACCTCCACGTTGGTCAGCCCCGCTGGGCACCCTCACGGCCACGGCCTTGCTCTGGGCCCCAGTCACGGACACACCCCTGTCCCCGGAGAAGAGAGGGAGACCTGGGGAAGAAGATCGACTTTCTCCTGTCTGTGATAGGGTTCGCTGTGGACCTGGCCAACGTGTGGAGGTTCCCCTATCTCTGCTATAAGAACGGAGGAGGTGAGAAGGAGGGAGGGAGGGAGTGTGTGGAGGTTCCCCTATCTCTGCTATAAGAACGGAGGGGGTGAGAAGGAGGGAGGGAGTGTGTGGAGGTTCCCCTATCTCTGCTATAAGAACGGAGGAGGTGAGAAGGAGGGAGGGAGGGAGTGGAGGTTCCCCTATATCTGCTATAAGAACAGAGGGGGTGAGAAGGAGGGAGGGAGTGTGTGGAGGTTCCCTATCTCTGCTATAAGAACAGAGGAGGTGAGAAGGAGGGAGGGAGGGAGTGTGTGAAGGTTCCCCTATCTCTGCTATAAGAACGGAGGAGGTGAGAAGGAGGGAGGGAGGGAGTGGAGGTTCCCCTATCTCTACTATAAGAATGGAGGAGGTGAGAAGGAGGGATGGAGGGAGTGGAGGTTCCCCTATCTCTGCTATAAGAACGGAGGAGGTGAGAAGGAGGGAGGGAGTGGAGGTTCCCCTATCTCTGCTATAAGAACGGAGGAGGTG